>NW_027555625.1:116487362-116514862 GCF_003287225.1 Phascolarctos cinereus | reverse complement strand
ATAACTTTTTTTAAATGTCAAAAAGTCTCTATATAGGGAGGCACTCTGGTATAGTGTTCAGATTTTCAATCAGAGAAGACCTGGTTACAAATATGACCTCCAATACTTATTCTCTCTATGAACATGGGTAAGTCATTTAATTTTTCTTAGCTTCATTTTCCTCATCTATAAAATGGAGGTAATTCTATCTATAATACCTATCTCACAAACTTGTTTTGAGAATAAAACGAGATCTATGTTATTCTGGGTTCAAATCCCATTTCACACCTTTATCAGCTGTGTTATTCATCCTGATCAAGTCACACCACATCTCTGAGACTCTCAGGTCCCTTCCAGCTCTGAAATCTATGATCTCATCATCCTGGATGTACATACAACACTTGTCAACCCTACAGCCCTACATAGATGGCAATTGGGATGGTCACATGAAATCCTACTCTTATTTCATTACTGTAAGGATTTGTAATTCTATTAGTATAGGTACTTTGTCTATGAGTGCAAATTCCAACCTCTCTGTGACTTAACAAATGGTTTTTCAGAGTTTCAGATGGAAAACTTCATCACCTCATAACCAAGCTGGTAATAAGCCACTCTGATTTTAGCTAGCAGTCAGTCCCTTCACTATGCCTGAATTCAACAATTGACAAAGCTTGTGTTTCACTTGCATAGCCTTCAAGAACCCAGATTCACCAACACACAAAGATTAATCAGCAGAAAAGAAATTTACAGGAATATATACATACATACATACACGTGTATATACACATATATATAGATTACATATCCTTATGAAACTGGTAAAATCTTGTGACACTGTGGCAGTGTTGTACAAAGTTGGGGCTGGCTTGACACCAAGGAGTGTGTGATCAACCCAAAATAGGTTACAGCAAGTCTTGAGGTTTGTCTCTAGCACAAACACACCTACCATTTAGCCTGATCCACCCCCATCCCCCATCCCTCTGCTGTGCAAGCTTCCAGACTTCCCATTTCGGAACCAGACATCAGTCTCTTTGGGTGGTTATAAGGAGACCACCACTTACAGACACACAACAATGTCTGTGTAAGTGCAGTGGGAAAATCCCCAGCATATTCACTCCCTCCTGCAAGATCACCAGATCCCTGTGGCAGAGCTGATACAGGGTAGATGCTATAATCCTGAGCAGCGACCAGTAAGAGCCCCACCTCTCAGCTTTCCATTTAGGCTGGACTAAGTTGCAAAGAATAATCAGGTATGGATGGGTTGTAGTCTTCATAGCATATCTCATGACATTGTCTTTCCCTCTCTTTTGATGCTCCCTGTTACTGTCAAGATCACCATATTTCTTCCAATTACCCGAATTCACAACACTGGTGCCACCTTTGACTCCTCATTCTCCTTCACCCAACATAGCCAAATCTGGCCATTTCTACCTCCTACACGTTTCATATCCATCCTTTTCTTGATACCCACACAGCCACTACCTTAGTTCAGGTCCTTATCACCTCTCACCTACAAGTTTGCAATGGATTCCCTGCCTCAAATCTCTCCCCTCCCTAATCCATTTTCCACACAGCTGCCAAAGTGATTTCCCTAAAATGCAAGGCTGACCATATCACTCCCCTATTCAAACTCCATCAACAGTAGGATCAATTATTCTTTAGTCTTTCTCTCATTCTCTTTAATTTATGTTTTTGTGTTTTATAATATACCAAATTATTGGTACAATGGTACATAATAAGTAAATATACATGTATGGGGAAAGCATGCTCAAAAGTTTTTACTGATGAGATATATGATCAACAAAATTTATAGTTGACTGTTTCAAAAGATAACTTACTGAGAAAAGGTATCATATAGGCAGAGATTTAGAGCTGGCAGGGACTCTGGAGGTCACTAAATCTAACACCCTCATTTTATAGATAAGGAACTGAGGCCCAGAGAGAATAACTGATTTGCTAAGGCCACACAGGTAGTAATCGTTAGAGTCAAGATTTGAACTTAGGTCTTCTAATAATAAGTTAGCATTAATGTATTGCTTTTAAGGTTTGCAATGTTCTTTACAAATATTATCTTATCTGGTCCTCATAGCACCCCTAGGTAGTAAATGATATCCCCATTTTACAGTTGAGGAAACTGAGGCAGGGTGGCTAAGTCATTTTATTTGTCCAGGGTCACACAGCTAGTAAGTACCTGAGGCAGTATCTGAACTCAAGTCTTCCTAATTACAAGCCCAGTGGCTACCCACTGAACCACTTCTAACTGTGACGCTAATATCAGCCTTCTTTGTGCTATACTATGCTGAGGTAGGAGAGGATGAAGATCTGCATTAAAATCTTCTCAAAAAAATGTGGTTAATACCATATTCACATCCTAGTTTCAAACAGTGAAATGGAAACACTGCAACCATTCAATAACCATTATTCTCTGTGTATTGCAATAAATAATAATCATAATTGCTAGCATTTATAAGGTTTGCAAAGTGCTTTACAAATATTGTCTTACTCTATTCTCACATCAACCCTTGGAGGTAGGTGCTATTACTATCCCTATTGAGGAAACTGTGGCAAACAGAGGTGACTTGCCCAGGGTCACATACCTAGGAACTATGTGAGGCTAGATTTGAACTCAGGTCTTCCTGACTACAGGTCCAATGCTCTATGCACACCACCATTCAGCTGCCTCAAATATGTATATATAAAAACTTTGCAACTTCAAAATCTGTTATTATAGTCTTGTTATTATATATTAGCCAATGATGTCTAGCACTTAGAGGTTTGGAATGTGCTTACATACATTATTTCTTTTGACCTTCACAACAACCCTGTGAGATAAATATTGTCATCATCCCCATTTGACAGACAAAGATACTGAGGCTGAGGGAGATTAAACAACCTGCCCAGGGTCACACAAGTAAGCATCTGAGGTGAATTTGAACTTAGGTCTCCCCAACTCCAAGTCTAAGACAAACTGCCTCCTTGTGTACTAGGCTAATCTGGCTAGTAATCCCTAGAAGGTCTAATGACATCCTGATAACTCTACAATATGCTTTAATACTTTTTCCCTCTGTATATTTCTGGAATTGGTTGGTCCTTTTACATAACTATACAAAGAAAACATCTATCTTCTCTGTCTTACAACATTTTGCTTGACATCTGAACTTTCCAATCAAGAAAATAAAGGATGGTGATATACTTGTTACTTGAAAACAATGATTTCTCAAATTAGTTACCACAAAATACCAAAGGAAACTTTAACAAGTATGGAAAGATGTTTTTTGAAAGTTTTCACAAAAATACAGACAATAGTATAGTGTAATGATGCAGATTTGCCATAGCCTGGCGTATCCTGCTTTTCAGGATGCCCTGGGCCACCTCCCTGTTAGTCAACAAAAATTTGTTAAGTGTTTACTATGTGCCAGACACTGTGCTAAGTACTAGGGATACAAAGAAAGGCAAAAAAATATGGTTCCTACTTTCAAGGAACTCACATTCTACTGGAGGAGGCAACTTGTAAATAAATATATGCATACATAGTGTGAAAGGGAGATAATTTTAAAAGGAAGAGACTGGGATGTGGGGGTTAGGGCAGGGGAAGGCCTCTTTTAAAGGTAAGCCTTGATCTGAGCCTTCAGGGAAGCCAGGGAAGTTAGAAGGTTGAGGAGAAGAGAGGATTTCCAGCATGAGGGACAGCCAATGCAAATAAATGGAAGTTAGGAGGTGGAGTATTCTGGGAGAGGAACAGCAAACAGGTGAGTGTACCTGGACGTAGAGGCGAAGGGGATATAGAGGAAAGGAAAGTATAAGAAGGCTAGAAAAATGGGAAAGGGGTTAGTATCTGAAGGGTTTTCAATGCTAAACATTTGAAAATTCACCTGGTTGGGGGTGGGGAGGCATTATTAAGCAGATGAACTTACAGGCTTTCCATATCACATAAGCAATATAATGCTCACATCTGGCATTCCGAAGTCAACATAAATGATTTTTGGATTATCTGGCCGACTGGTCTCTTTCAACAAGGCAAATAATTGAGACTCTATTGACTTCTGCACTAAAGATGTCGGTGACCAACCATGTGAAGAAGTATTATCCAATGGTTAGCCACAGAGCTAGAGATGAACAGTATATAACCACCCTGCATATACCAGCAGTTGACTTACTTTTCCAGAAGTACATTTCCTCTTTCAAACCACTAGGGTCTCTTTAGTAAAATGGTCTCTAGAGGTCTGAAAAAGTTGGCTTGCCTCCAAAGGTGAACAATTCAATCCCTTCCAATAAGAAAGATCCATCCCCTGCCTGTAAAAGGGGAGAAGAAGCTATTCCAAGTAGAAGTCATTATACAATCTAAAATTTGAGGTCCCACGAGCTGTCACAATTTCTTCAGAATTTTTTAATGATGTCATACCCCCTCCTTGTCTACTGAAATTGTCACAGGAAAGGGTTGGAGTATAAGTAAAGCAATGTAAGGTAGACCTCTGGCTTGTAGAGAAAGGAGAGAAAATTTAGCCATGAAACTTTTTATTAATCTAAAAAGAGGGGATTAAACTTCCTGTATGTCTACTCTATTACTTCTACTTGGCTATGCTGCGTACTTTCAGTAAGGAACTGATGGACTGGAAGTTTAAGGGGAAAACATGGGATCATGCAATTATTTTTCTTCATTTGCAAGTCTGATATACCCAAATTCCTACTTAAAGTTTCAATTACCCACACGTTTTGCTTGCTTCATAGCCGAAGCACAATGATTAAAGTGACAAAACTTTCTGGTAGGCTCCTTGATTTTCAATTTGCCATAGCTTTGACAAAAATAAAACAAAACATTCTTTAATTCTGTAATCTGTCCTCTTTCTGCTCAGTCTCATTTGGGGAGAATGTGAAACATTGTACGTGAATTTCAAACATCACCAGACTGCCAAGCAAAATTCATTTAGCTCAGTCAGTTTCTTTGGGCTACCCCACTCCCAATAATTTTGCCTTTGCCTCTTAGAAGTAATAGAGAGGCAAGAACAGAGGCCAATGTTCAAGAGATGGGAAATAGTGGTCAGTACTTCTCAAAACAACTTGCAACCTTGTTAAAAGTTATTTATTTAATATTCCAAAAATACTGATAAACTGATAGGTCAGTATGAAATGCCACACTGAACCACACTAAAGCTTTCCCAAAATGCACAAAAAAGTGACCCAGGCTGCTCTAGGCTCCTCTTGGCAGTGAACCTCACCACACTTGGGGGTTTTTTTTATGCTATCTTATTACTTTACCATCTATCATCTAAGCCTTTTCTTGTAACCTCTTTTACTCTTCCCACAACTTCCTCCTCTATTTTCCCTTTATTAGTTCTCTCTTTGCCTTATCTTTTTTTTCCTATCCTTATCTTTTTATTTGGCATGTCTGCAACTGAACTGTCACAGCCCTGATGGGAAATAGGCTGATTACTCCCATTTAGCAGAGACTCTAAAAGATAGCTTCACTGACTCAAGGGCACATAGTGAATTATTGGCAAGGCCATGAAAAGCAGGCATCTCATCTCCAAATCTGAGGCTTTGAATCATGAGAATAGTACTCTTATTTCATACTTGCCACATCATACTAGGCAATGTAAATTTTTAATCTGAAAATGTATCTTGATGATCTAAATTTTCCCAGGTTTAATAAGAAAGAGATATATAAGTGACTTACTTAAAACAACAACTACAGTCAATTACTAAGAATTGGTATTTGTTCATATTAAGGAGCAACAGTATCCAAATATATAATATTTTCTGGGGAGAGAAAGAATCGGTGAAATCAAGATCTATATGTAAAGTTCTCCAGTACAAACAACAGAAAATATGTATCTTTTTCAAATATAAAACATTCTCTGCATAATTAGACATATAGGAAGAGTAGAAGAATTTTGTGATGGGGGGCCCCACCCCTGGGGTGTTGCCTTCAGTGAGAATTCTCCAGGGAATAATACCTCATATTTAAATGATACATTTTACATAAGCTCCACTGGTCAGTAAAATAAAGTTGCAGGTCCATACATACTTGGAAAAGAACATATGTATGTAGAAAGAACCAATTTAAATTATTTTGATGAACTTGGATGCAGCCTCACAGATGCCTTTAAAAAGCCTATCAATTAGTAAGAAGACTTAGTGGTTTGAGGAAGTACGTCATCAATGTAAGGTGGCAGCTAGGTGGCTTACTGGATAGAGCACTGAACTGGAGTCAGGAAGGATCAGAGTTCAAATCCAGATTCAGACATCTCCTACCTATGTGGACCTGGGCAAGCCTCTTAATAGGTGCCTGCCTCAGTTTCCCCAACTATAAAAATGGTTTCTTGTGAAAACAAATGAGGTAACATTTGTAAAGCACTTAGTATATTACCCGACATGTAGTAGGTGCTTAATAAGTAGTTGTTCCCTTTCCTATCCATGTTCTAGGTCATTTAAAAAATGCTTTTTGGGGCAGCTAGGTGGCAAGGTAGAGATAAAGCATTGGCCCTGGAGTCAGGAGAACCTGAATTCAGATCTGGCCTCAGACGCTTACTAGCTGTGTGACCCTGGGCAAGTCACTTAACTTGATTGCCTTAAAAATGCCTTAAAAAAATTTTTAGCCCCAAATTATTTCCTTTAGGTCTTGAATTTAAAGTCTTTTGCTCATCTGTAGGATTGATTCAATACATCCATAGAGGTTAAAATGAATACCTAACTCCAAAGACGGTCAATGTAGTGTGTTGGACAGAGCTACCTCAAAGTCAGGAAGCCCTGGGTTCAGGCTGTGCTTCTTAGTATGATTAAGTCAACTAACCTCTCTGTTCCCCAAGTAACTCTTTGGACTAAAATTTCAGAACAGCTGTTGATCTGTATTTGATAGAGAAAATTCCTCTCTAAAACACTCTGTATTCTGGTGAAAAAATAGGTCTTTTTTTTTAAAAAAAAGGCCAATCACAGACTGAAATAATCAAATAGTTTCAGGAAAAAAAACCCAGACAAAACATACATACATATATACATACATATATATATGTAATTGTACAACTTTTCTAACTTTTAAAAAACAGAATATGGTTGATTCCAGTATACTATCACTTGAAATCTGATAACATCAAGATTTCCAATATAAAGTCACTTTCCAAAGCATTATTTTTTTAAATGCAAAAAGATCATGGATAATAAGGAGAGAAATAGGTAGGAAGAGAAGTTGTTATGAAGAATGGATATCATATTATCTACAAAGAATTTAGATTTCCCCCAAATCTCAAAATTAAAAAGCTGGGAGAATTGGCAGAAATGGAAAGGATATTGAATTTGGCATCAAGAGCCCGCAGTATAAATACTGCTTCCCATACAAACTAGCTGTTTGCCTGGCACACAGTAAGGTGCTTAATAAACACTTGTTCATTGATTGATTATGACCACAGGTAAGATACTGAACTGTCAGAACTTTTGTTCCAATTTCCTAACCTGTAAAATGGGGGCAATAAAGCTTTCACAAGCTCACTTACAGGACTGTTGTGTGAGAACACAGCAAACCTTCAAGTGCTATATAATTGGAGTTTTCCCAGTAGAATATAAGCTCCCTGAGGGATCAGTCCATTTATTTTTTGTCTTTGTCTCTCCAGTTCCTATCACAATTTCAAGCACATGGTATGTGTTTAACAAATGTTTTGTTGAATTGAATTTGTTGACTTTCTAACACTACCAGATATATTACTGTAGAAACTTAAATTGGTTCATAAGTTGTCCCATGCACCAATTGCTGAAATTATATAGACAGCGTGGGATATAGTAGAAAGGAGACTGGAGTGGGAGGCAAGGGACCTGCACCTGAATCCTGGCTCTACTCTTTACCACTTATGTGGCCTCTTCCTTCACCTCTCTGGGCCTCAGTCTCATCATCTGTGATGTACAAGGTTATAAATAAATACTTTAAATATTAAATAAATTATATTATAAATAATCAATTAAATTAAATAAATAAATGATTTCTAAGATGCCTTCTTGGCTGACTAAAAGGGCCATGAGCCAACTAGTATCAGCCTATTTCTAACTTTTCTGTTCAGCCACTTTACAATAATCTCTTCATTCATAAGCTAAAATTGGTTTTTGTTTTTGTTTTTTCTAGAAGTTAAATTTCCTATTATTTTTAGTAAATCATTCAAAAGTTCAGTTTAATTATAGGTTAAGACAAAATAAGCTCAGGCATGTTTCCTAATAACAAATATCCTATCCACCTTATGAACCAGTCATTCATTTTAGAGAACTACAGACAACTGGATATTTGAGAACATAGGCAACACTATCACTAAGCAGCATAAAGTAGTATAGAGTGAAAATTTTAGGCTAATGCTTTACTTGCACTGGTTCACTGTAAAATTTTAGCATGTTACTTGAGTAACTTCCCTTATTAAAAAAGTAATACTTTACTCACCGACGATTACAAAGCAATTATTACAACAAGGAAACATCTGTTAAAAGGAGAGAAGACACCACAGGGATTCTGACATTGAAGCAGTTACCAGGGAAGGTGGGAAATACTGGTCTTCAACAAATACCATAAAAGCATCCTATTTGTGGGGATACAATTCAATTCAACATACATCTATTAAACAGGGCACAGGGAAGAGGAAGAGGGAAAGGTAGGAGGAAGGAGCAAGGGAGGGAAAAGGAAGAAGAGGAAGAGGAATGAGAGAGGAAGAAGAGGAAGAGAAGGAAAAAAGATGATGATGATGATGATGATGATGGTGATGATGGTGAAGACGATGATGGGGGGGGAGGGTGATGACAACATGAATACCAGTAAATACAAGGTAATTTCATAAGGACAAATCCTGGGAGGATCAGGAAAGGCCTGGTGTAGGAAGTGGTACCTGAACTGGCCTTTCAAGGATGTGAGGGAGTTTATGTTAACTTAAAGTTACATATAATCAGTTTTCTTGTTATTTCACACTATTTTCTGCAACTTTCTGCTTGATCTGCTTTTGTGCTTTCAAACTATAGAAAGCAGTTCTGATCTCTTCTGGAAGCAGGAAGGCAATAGATTTAGCCTGCAATTGGCTGATGTTTATGTTAAATCAGACATCCCCATTTTTCAAAAATCATATTTCTGCAGATTTACATTTTTATCCTTGATTCTATGAAATACTATAACAGGACTGAAAAGCTGGGGGCTGAGATTTTAGTTTTCCATTGTACTTAGCTGTGTAACGTTAGGCAATTCAATTTGATTCAATCCAATTCAACACTTTAAAGTGCCTACTGTGTACTTGTATTACAATTGTGTGTACCATTGCACTACCCACTGGAGGATATAAAGACATAAAAATACCATAATTTTCCTTGTCCAGAAGGAAATCACTTAAACTCTATGAGCCCCAGTTATGAACCTCAGCAACAGAATCCAGAGCCAAAAGCATCAAATCAAGGCAGCAGGTGGACTACAGGCACTCTCACCCACATTCAGATGTAATTGGGAAATATTTAACAAAATGAATAAAAATACAAAATGACATAGATAATGTCAATATGTGGTTTTCTAAGTCAACATGCAGCCCACAGGGCTCCATTCGTATTTGAGTATAACATCAATGGATTAAACTATATTATCTCCAATGTCTCTTCCTGCTCTAAATCTATGTATCTATACTTCTAAACACACTCTTAGATTTCTTCTTTTAAGAGAAATACTCCTAACACCATACATTTCTAATCAAACTTCATTTGAGAAATAACCTGTTATTTCTAACGTACTTCTGAAACTTCAAAATTTCTACCAATGTGACAAAAAAATTCTAGGGATGGGACATTAGGCATTTGTTTCCTTCTCTTTTTTTCATCATAAAATCATCAAAAGCAATTTAAAACTTCATATTTTTACAAGGGCTCAGGCAAAGCATGTTGACACTTTACATGTCAACTATTTGCTCTTTAGACTATGATTATTAAAGTACTACATACTTTAAAATATATAATTGAAGAGCAACCAGAATAACTGTGAATACCAGAAAGAATATCGGTGGCCATATCAGGTAGTTTAATCTTTGGTTAATAAGAACAACCCCAGCACAAATAATATCAGTGTTGCCATACAGTTTGTGTTAAGTTTTAGAAATGCTGAAAGATTAACACATGGTGGAAAACATTTAACAAGCATAGCCATGTGTCTCTTACTACTAATCTGGAAATAGCTGGATATTTTCTGCATGTTCTGAGGCACCAAACACACTGTAAGTTCTCAATAAATATTCAAAAATTTATAGATTCTGCTGGAGTGGAAGTCAGACTTTTAAAATATCACAACAGAAAACCTCACAACATTGAAAGTCAGGAAGCCAAAAACAGCAGAGGCAGCAGAACCTATTGAGAGAAGGTTGGCCTTGGAGTTAGAAAGACCTGGGTTCAAGTTCTGCTATGTGAACATTGGGTGAGTCATATGCATATGTATGTGTATACACACATGCATACACATCAACCAAAAAACTTTCCTGGAGAATAGTACAAAAATGGTTGTCATTATAGAAATACATATCATTGTTATCTATATGTAACAATAAAAATTTGTATACCAATTCAGAAGCATTGTTCTAGGAAAGAGTACTGGATTTAGAGCCTGAGAACTTGGATTCAAATCATAGCTGTGCTACTTATTCCCTATGTGACCATGGTCAAGTCACTCCTTCCCTCTTACCCTCAATTCCTTCATCTATAAAATAAGGGAATGAGACTAGATAACATCTAAGGTCCCATAAAGTTGTACATCCTGTGACCTTAATGTACTTGGCACTTAACATGCATTTAACTGGCATTTTCTATATTGCTATACTAAGTTGACAGGAAAAAAAAATATATGGCTTCATCAGCCCGGTATTTTTCTGATTCATCTTGCCATCTTTTTAAAAGGCCCTAATGTTACAAAATGATGCTTTGTTTTTTTTTCAATTTTTAAAATAATAGTAATTTACAATAAATAGAAAATTAATTAAAATGTGTGGGTTGGTATTAAATATCTTGAAAAAGCTACATAATTCCCACATCTCTATATACATTCTTGTGGAAACAAGATGCATATGAACCCACAAGTAAAACTTTTAAATAAAATTATGTTATTGGTCACAAGAGAAGGAATTAAAAATGGCTGGCCAATAGCAAAGTAGTTTGTTAGTTACTATGCAGTAGTGTTAAATTCTGTCTTTCAAAAATTAGTTTAAAAGTTTCCTCACAAGCTTTCCTGCTTCATCAACTCCACACCAAAATCAGGATGGGTTTTAAATCTCTTTTGCATTTTAATTAAGAAAATTCTACTACAAACACTTTGGTTATAGATTGCCATTAAATATTACTTTTATTTGAAATTGTTCATTCATAAGAGACCATGTCTCCTGAGTGGCAACCCTGCCCTTCACTCTTGAACAGTTCAGATAAATGTATTATTTATTTACAGTCTATTGTATACATTATTTATAGGGAATGTGCCATAACTCTACTGAGCATATGGAATTTATCTTCATGAGGTAGAGGCACCTTCCTAAGTCAAAAGTGGCATAACCATAAGTAGGTAACTTCCCTGTCTGTCAGATAAATTTCAATTTTTGATCTATTAAATATTTTTGGTATAGCTCCAGAGGTATAAACTCTGTTTTCGATTTTCATTCTTTTCATGGTGGTCTTTGATACAGCTTCCACTAAACAGAATTAGGTAGTTTGGTTTTTATTATTATTATTATTATTATTATTATTATTATTATTATTGAACATAATAAGAAACTAGATGAAAAATAATATAAACAAGAAAAGAAAAAATGGTGAGAGGAATCTATTAACCCTTTCTCTCCTTTCATCGTGCATTATCTGTGCATTCATTTCCAACAAAATCTGTTTTCCATTTGCCATTTGAAGAGAATGGAAGGTCAAGTCTTGGACTTGAATCAGGAAGACTTCAATCTTAACACTAACACATAATATCTGAGTGACTTTGGGCAAGTCATTTGACCTGTTAAAGCCTCTAGAAAACTCTCTACATTCTAAAGCTTATAAATTACAATTGAATGCCTCACAAATGAAGTCATAGGGTAAAACTTATTTTTTTTTTAAATTAACTTCATTACTGGGTCTACATACACTGGCATGTTGTCCTGTCTCATCCTATCTTAGTACATCATGAGCTGAAGTTGCATGGATGAGAGCACAGAGTATTTCCTTGAGTAAATTTAGCATAGTAATATAGAACACATCTGTCTGATTCAGAGCACCAAGTACACTCTTGGAGGGCAAATATTTATTGTTGTGATTACCATGGAAATTTGATAATGGCCTTTATATAAACATTTTTATTAAGTTCTCCTAGAAAATTCTGAGTTTGGGACAACTCTAGGTTCCCAAATTTCCCTTCAGTTTAGATATATAGTTCTCCATTTTCCTTTTGTAAAAATATTCTACTCAAAAGTTTAAAATGCCTTAGCAGTGAGCTGGTTTGTTGTTTAATATTATTGAGAGTCCACAGTACAGTAGTTATTACATATATGCAGAGTAAATATGCCTTAGAAATATATTTCGTTTGGGAAAAAAAACATGTATTTTTAATTGGTTAGAAGTTTTCCTTGAATAAGAACAAACACCATCATTGCAGTTAATTTTAACTTGTCTATAAGGTTGTCAATGTTAATGAAGGTGTCTAGGAATTATGGAGATGTTAAGGTGAGTTGCTTTCTCAGGAGAAACAAAATCATGCTCAACCCACTTTCAGTGGGAGGAGTGTGTGGAGAGATAGAGATACTGAGAAATGTCTTCATCAAGTTGGCAATTTTTATGGAAGACAAAAAGTCCTCTGGTTAATTCCTTGTTGTTCTTTTAGAAGTCTATGAGTATTTCATTATAAATTCCATCTCACCAGAGATTCATAACAGCCAGGAATGCACACAAGTTACAAGAGTTTCTATGAGATATGATATCAATGCAAATTTAGAATATGGAGATCTAAAACCAAAGCGGTCTATCAGTTTAAAACATATTCACAAAAACCCCAAAATATTTAGAGGAAGAGTGTGAAGTAGCTGATATGGATCTTTAGCTCAAAAAACCCACAGCTTTGAGGAAAACAAATGTCATAATAGATAGGAATTTATATACAGTTGTGAAGCTCCTTCTGTAAGACAGAATGGCTCACAAACTTTCAGTCTGCATTATTTATTTTTAAGTCGGTGAGCCTTATTTCTGTTATCTCAAGGACAACCACACATATAATTAGATAATAACCCTAGCGGCACACACACATAAGAAAACCCAGAGTTAAGACTGACAAAATAGCTCAAGTTTCCATTTCTGGTATAAGGAGCTTTGTAAAACAATGTAAAATAAATAATAAGAAAAAAATTATGATGCTGTCTTCCTAAAATAATTATTACAAACAACCCAAATAGTTGAAGCCAATTCAAAAAAGCACCATGAATCTAACAGTGTCTTAAAGTGACAAGAAGGACCAGTAATAATGGCAATATATCAGTAATAATAGATAAAATGAAAATAAGCGCATAAACTCCTCTATTTAGCTAACGTAATGTCAGGGGGGAAAACTCTCACAAGAAAATTCACTTATTTCACTGCTTGTGTTTTCCTAAGTAGTTGGAAGAATGTATTTTAAAAGTATCTATGGTGAAAAGTAAAGCTTCATGCAAACTGAATAATCAACTAGATCATAAAACTTAGGTTAAACTTGTTGTATACTGAATTTTCAATTTTGCTACTGAGCACATGTATTAAAGAGAACAAGGTTATTTAAATGCTTCAAAATTAAGAACACTAACATTACACTCTGGCATTTTATTCAGTGAACATGCATAAATCCCATTAATTTAAATTGAAACTATGTTTACATGTCAAAAGAAAAATCAATTGCTCAATTGTATTTTCATGGATTATAAGTAATATGTTTATTTTCATAATGTATTTATTTTCCATTAAGTTGTACCTCATGAAATGAGATATGGGAAAGTTATACCATGGGTGCTGCACATCTTTAAGATTTAATAGTATGAGAAATATGACTTGTAACTGATTGCATATATCCATGACACAGATGGACAACAAATATATAATATGACAAAGTTTAAAGTTAGCTTGGTTTTCCAATGGGTCAACAAATCAACAGCTGTTAAGGTCAGTTTTGATCATTTGGAACCACGAAGAATTTGGAAAGATTTGTAATATTTTTCTTTTTCATTTTATCCATCAATTATATATTTCACCTTTTCTAGGTGAAAAAAGTTATGTAGCAAAAACATTGAAAAGCTAGCACTTTGAAGTTTTCATTTGCTTTTACTTCTAACCATTCAAATTAATTAAATTAATTTAAATTATATTCCAGTACAAATATTTAAATTAGGATATTTCTGCTAACCTTATGTAAGAGTCTGAAAGTCATTTATTAAGATGTCAAGTATATAAATAAGCTGGTACATAATATGGAATATTGCAACATACCAAATGAGGGAAATTGGACAAAAGCTATATATACGTACACTTGGTATAGGCTGGCTGCTCAACACCACAACAAGGATTTGTGGATTTCTCTTATCCACAGTGAATTAAAGATAGAGTGAGAATGTCATTGTTCACAGTTTAACTCTGAGTTTTACATTTGCTTAAATTTAAAAATAAATAACTTGATACCAAAATCTAATTCACAAGTGTAAGAGGGAGATATCAGAACTTTAACTGCATCCTAAAAGCCACATTTGGGGATTAGGGTTCAAAATGAAGCAAAGTTTAAAATTTACTAAGATTCACTTCAGTTTTTAACAGTTATTTTATCTCAATGCCTCCTACTGAGAAACAGTGATGAGCTCAACACAAATTACAGAAAAGTTGTTTCACTTGGGAATTTGAAAACGTTTTGCCCTAATATCTGGAAAATGACCAGCCAATAATAGTTCATATTTAGCATTTTTAGGTTTACAAAACATTTAAGTAGTGCAAGTACTACTGTCACCTATACTCTGCTGCTAAGTAAATTGTGATTGCATGGTTAATTGCATGGCCCTCAGTCACACAGGTAGTAAGTCTTCAGACCCAAAGCTTAAACCCAAACACTCCTGACTTCCAGTTTGACTGGCTCCCTACTTCCCCAAGTTGTACCACATGCATTCTATTTTATGTTCTTTATTTATAAAATAAAATGCTCCACTATTTTGTTTTGAAAAGAAAAATCAAGTAAATTTATCCTTTTACATTTTGGGCAAGTGATAAAATTTTCAAAACTATTCTATATTTTGTGTTCCTTCTATACAAATAGGATAGCTTTCAAAATGGAAATTTTTTTTAAAAGCTGAGTAAAATGCTACAGTTGCAAATATTTAAGACCATGTAGCAAAAATGACTGAGACTGGTATCAGCTTACTATCCTTCACTACTTCCCTCTCTGTGGAGTCAAATAATTTTGAATTATAGACCTTCTTACAGGAAGTCTCATTTCATGTTCATTTTTGATCATTTCCCTACTATAGGAATTTGGCTGGTTGCCTACTTTCTTTTAAAACTTTCTGTACACATAATTGGCTTGTGTGTGATGATTAAATGATCATTTATTAAAACTTTGATATTTTACATTTGTTTGACATATTTATGTAATATAAGAAAATATTGTTTTCATAATAAAAAAGCATAACATTTCCAACACCAAACTAACTTGTTTGGATTTATATTAGTGATTTTTTTCTTTAAAAAATGAATGCTACACTCTTTTACAAAGAGCAGTTTGAAAGTGAATTATCCATGTGCATCTTATTGTAAGGCAAGTTTCTTAGTATGTATAAGTTTTAACAAAGAGTTAAAAGTTGTAGGTCCTCCTAGAAAACCCAGGACTGAAGGTAAACTGACTTTCTACTAGACAACTCCATAATAGTATAGCATATTTGTATTAACTTAAAAACTCAATTTCTAGTATGTGAATACAGTCTTTGTTTTTTAATCGTATGGAGTCATACTGCATAATTTTCCTCCCAACACCTAGCAACAGCTGTGTTTTAAATCTTTTTGGACAATGACAAACATTTAAAAAACTTAAACATGCAAGTGTTGGAAAATCAAATTATTTTTTAAAAGTGTTTATTTTCAAAGTTGTGCAATTATAGGCAGATTTTAAAAATGCTTAGTTCTAACTTGCAATCCTCCTTTCCCCTTCCCATCACGCATCTTTCCCTTGTTCATTTTTTTTAATAGTCTTTAAGTCTGAGAATAATAGCAATAGTAAACAACTCTACAGGTTTCAGAATGGTAGGCAACAGTTTCCTTCTGAAGGGAGAGAGAAGCTGCTCTAGCGACCTACAGCCACTGAGTAAGTTAAATCACTGATCACTAGTTAGGGACTTTACTTGTAAAAACTTGTGATGCTCTCATTATATTCCTTTAACCAAGGGACTTGCATCAGAAACTATCACTAAGGGGCCTAAGTAGGAATAAAAAGAGAATTATTTTTTTTCCTCGAACTAGTACTTACACTTGTGGGGGGGGTATCTAATTGAGCCTCAAACTAATGTGAATGTATATGTATTTATAGGCACATATATATGCATATATATATGTGGATGGTATATTAATACATATTTACTATTTCTCAAAAATCTGTGCACTTTAAGCAGCAATACATATCTACTCAGGAGTTCAGTTCTAAAAAAGTACTGTGACCCAATCATAAAATACCAATAAAAACACACCCGGTACACAATGAGCTCTCCGTTCAAAAGGTACAAAGCAATAAATGGCCTAGAATGAACATCCTAATTAGCTGGTGTAGTGACAAGCAGTCAACACCTTATTATTTAATCATTAAAGGGAATCCTGCTATCATTTCCCTTTGACATATTTCAAAGAAGAATTAAGAATGGAACACATGACCCATATCAACAATCAAAACTAAACTTGGATGATACTGTTATCATGACATTCACCAATGAAGGCCCCACAGCACACAGGGCTTGGGGCATCAGAAGCTCTAGAATGAAGACAGCAGTATGACCCTTTTCATAGCTCCATCAAACATTTACAATTTAAATAAGATGTATCCAAACGTAAGCATTTAGAAACAAACTACCTGACAAAGACACCATTTTACTGCCTCCTGCTGCTTGTCTAACAGTCTCCTTATTGGATGAAAATAAATGGTTTTCATTTCTACTAAGTATTAGTAAATATATGGTCACCTCCTGTATTTTTTAAGCAGGTTTCCAACCCATCAAGGACGTGGAGTTAATTTCCTTCCTCTATTTCTCACACTCCTCTTCCTTAAAATTTTTTTTTTAAAAAAATAACGCACTCAAACCTTATTCCTCTGGAAATAATGGAGGGAGGGGGAAGATAAGAGGCCGAGAGAGGAGGTGTTTGTATACAATTCCAGTTCTTGCAGGAAAACATCCTAATGGAAATGTGGGAACTTCAGCTGAAGCAATAATGCAACATTTGGTTAGCAGAATGCTGACCAATTTTAATAAAATAATCTGTCTAAAAATTCCTTTCCAACTCTAGCATTCTCTGAGACCACATCCTCCCCTCCCCCATCCAAATGTCACCTCACAACCCAAACCCAAATGCCACCTCACAAGATCTGATCCTTATCCACGCAGCCCTTGCTTGGTGCCTCTTGGTTCTTCAGTCCTTCTGGTGTGCGCTGCTTGGCCCCTGCACTTCTCCCCATGCCCCAGTGAGCGGTTGCCCCTCTAAGGACACTTCCAGTACCTAATGCTTAACCTGCCTAATGGAAAAGAACTTTGGGTTCGATTTCAGGAAGTGCCATTTCTTCTCCCAAGAAAGTTGTACAAATCAGGGTGACATTCAACAAGCACAAGAAAAGAGAGTCAGGGGTCAGGGGCTCAATGTGGAGCCTTTAGCTTGTTCCCCCTTTTCTCCCCTCTCAGTGGGGACATCTCGAAGGGTGGGTTTGGCGTGGACCTGAGCTCTTTTTCTTACTCCTTGTCCTCCCGACCAATTTCTAAGGTCGAAATGGGGTAAAGCCGTTTGAATTCCTGGATTCCTCCTAGTAGAAGACCGCACGGACAGAGGCCACGGGTGGATCCATCAGTCCCGGGCCCAGGATCATTGCTTCTGGCGCCCGCTCCCTCGATTTCTCCCAGCTCACCTAGCTACTTCTCTCCAGCCCTGACTCTTCCAGGCTATCTCCCTTCTCCTACAATTGTTGCATGGCGCATTTCTCTGTCCACCCCCACCAGTCTCTGTTTCCTTTTTTAGCACCTTCGCACCACCCCCATGCCCCTTACCTCTTTTCCCATCCGCAGCTCCCAATTTCTCCCTCCTCTCCTTCCCGCTTCAAGGTACCCTAAGCCACACAGCCTACTTCCCTACCCTGTCTTCCTCTCCCTGGCACCAAAGTGGTCTGAGTCCCATTACTTCTGGCTACCTTCCCCTCTCCGCCCCACCCGTCGTGTAGCCGCAGGGGGGCCTCTGCTAGCAGAGGCTGAGCCCGCAGAACCTGAAGGGTCGGCGCAATCAGCAGGTAACGACGGTCGGGAGAGGGCGCCAACCCTCCCTCCCTCAGCCTTGGCCCCCAGTGTGGGGAAGGGACAGCATCTGGAGGCGCCGCCCTACGGGACTTCTTAGCAGGGGGGCAAAGAGACCTACTCCAGGACATAGTGGAGGAGCTGGCGGTGGGGAGGAGAAAATATGGGATTACTAGTTCTAGTGGCTACTTAATCAGATAAAAGCAGCAGAAGAAAACATTACAGGGCAAAAGTGGATTTACTCCGACTTATCCCTCCAGGAAATCCCGGGGTATCAAAGCCCCACATCCCTGTTTCCCAGCCACCGCACAACAGCCAGGCCGAGTTGGGCGCCTCTGCGCCCTCATTGAGAAGGGGGGAAAAAAAGAAAGAAAAAAAGGAAAGGAAAGGGGAAAAAAAAACCTGAACTACACAGGCTCTAGAGACAGAGGGGTTAATTAGATAACGAGGCTCTGCGGCTCACATAACACCTGAAGGGGAATCCGCACAGCCTGAAGTAGGCTACTACATGGCATCAAAGAGCCTTGGCCACATTCACAGGCAAATGGAAAGTGGAACCCTTCTCCCAAGGATCTGTAGACAAGGGGATCTCCCAGCCTGAGGGGTGATAGAGTGTGATAAGGGTGGAAGGAGAGGGATGGTAGGAGAAAGTAGAGGCCTCAGGTGCTAGGACTGGTGCCCTTTAACGCTGAAAAACGGCTCTCAGCATGCACACCCCTTCCAACATCCTTGTACCCATGTTAGTGAATGGGTTCAGAAAACTTTAAGGAATCCGGAGCCTGTCTACAGTTACAGGTGAAGTACAATCCTATCTTCTCCTCCTCCCTCTCTTCACACATCTCACAAAAACTAGGAACATGATAACAATCAGATTTGCTTTTGCCCCTACCAAACCAATTCAACTACTCTGCCCGGAGCAAGATTATTGGGGTCACACACGAGCAAACACACTCCAAATAAAACAACAGTGCCACGATCCCAGAAATATCACAAATATCTCCCCAAACGCGAAAACGAAACGTTAAAACGGGGCAGGGAAAACTACACCACATGCAACTTTTTAAGAAGCAAATCTAATTTTTGCATTACGATCTATACAAATCACACACCGAAGGTAAACCACTAACCAAAGTACGTGTGGCAAATATTTTAAAGCGGGATCAGGGTGAGTTTGTAATATCAATTCTCTAAAGACAAAACAACAACAACCCACCAACAACACAAAACTGTAACTTTGCCCCTTTAGTCCTGACTTTAATAAAATAATGATTCGTAGGGAAAATGGGTATAAATCTTCATTTTGGAGGCAATTAAAGTGTTGATTTCATTCATGCCCCTGAGCGATTCTTGTAATTTGCTCAAATAGCTTTATGTACCCAGCACTCTGGAGCTTTTAGAAACGCATTTTCTAGTTAGGCTTGTTGGATGACAATTTTTATTCAACAACAGCTATCCAAATTTTTCTCAGCTGAATCTGCGTTTAACAGCTCCCTAGTTTTAGACAGTGGACAGTTTAACGCTGGATATAAGACTTACTGTGAAGGGAATCTTCAACAATTCCATCTTTGCTTAGAGGAAGCCGGTTTTCCTAAAACTCTCCGTTCCTTGCCTTTTTATACATTTTGTTGAAAGTTTTCTCACTCTCCCTTATCATCAAAACCTAGGAAGGGGTCCTGAGCTGCTCTCGCTTGTAAAATCAGACCAGCCAGTTCTCTCTGGACCCTACAAGAATAATACTAGTCCAATAAGCCCTGCTTATCTTTCCTAGAGACGAGAATACTGGGTCGTTTTTAAGAGGAGAGGGGGAGGGGAAAATCTATTAGACGATGCTAAGGCTGAAGTGTAGGGTACTCTGGTAAGTAATCTATAAAATAACTCCCTGGCTGATAGTGCTCTAGATAATGGCAAACCTTGCTAGGGAAAACTCAGCCTGCTTGGCTGAGCCTTGCCTTAACAAAGGGAAGAAGGCCTCCAGAGTCAACTGATCATGACTCCTTAAGACTGTATTTATGTGCCAGATCATAAAGAAGGAATAACTTCGGATATTCTTTTATTTATTTATTTACTTAGCCGGGGGAAACAACTAAAACCCTTCCAACATGTTTCAACAATTCGCAACAATGAGCCACCCTGAACCCAGTTTAAGCTCATCCACTCCTCACATTTTAACTTTAATTGGCTTTCTGTAACTCTTTCTAACAATCCAGATAGAGACAGAAAAGGGAGAGCCAGGAGCTCCAAATAAAAGTCATATGCCACCAATCAAACCAAGTGGAGAAGGAAGGGAGGGCAGTGGGAAGGGAGGTGGAGAGAGAAGGAGGAAGGAGGCTGCAAAAGTCACCGCTGTCACAAAGGTAAAGAGCTCACATTTTGCTCCTAACGCAGACAATTCCAAAAGCCACTAAACCAGCGGGTCTGGAGACAACGTAGCAGCTGGAAGATGAGTGGAAGGGAGGGAGAAAAAAAAAGTCCATATTTATCTGTTTTTATAACCTCGGCCTGGTTTTATTTTTCTATTAAGTACAATAAAATGGGCGAGTTTGCAGCAGGCACTGCACAAAGCAATGTTCAGTGAGGTCTAAAAGCGTTGGGCTGAGGAAAACTGACAAGACAGGCTAATGAACCGTATAGACAGGAAGAAAATAGCCAGCATTTGCTAGATTTCAAACCTTAGCTGTCTTTTTTAGACCACCTATCTATCTATTTATTATTAATAAAACAAAATAAATAGGCTTTAGTCTTTTCTTTGTAAGGAAAAAAAATTTCCTAAACAAAAACCAACAACCAGAGGCAACGAATGGCTGTTAATGCTTCTATTATTACAAAGGGTAAATAAAATAAAGACAAAAATTAAAAGCGACAAGAAACAGGTCAAGTTTGCAGGCAATGCTTTTACAAGCTCATCTCTCCAGGTCGAATCCCAGAGCAAGCCTTAATGAAGCAATAATAGCCACATTATTCAAAAATTTTCATTTCGATGGAAATGTATCTAAAAGGAACTTAATCATATGCAAATAATAAAAGGAGTCGGTAGTGACCCAGTAAGCGATATGCATACAGATTTTTTTTTCAGTGATGGTGAAGGCTGAAGATCGCATACCTGATCTGTTAGATTTGCTGATCTTGTTATATCTTCACTGTCTGATTTTGATCCGCCTTCTCTATCGTCTATCACCAAATCGATAGGCATTTTCCCTTTCAAACAGCTAATATACCGGTGGCAGAAATTGTCACATAATTCGTGTACCTACATTATGAAAGAAATAAAAAAAATGGAAATATAATCAGGACTACATAAATGAAATTGACAAGTGCAATCCACCCCCCTTGTGAGATCCAAAGTTCCAAATAGGGAAAACACACTGCAATTGTCCTCTAGAGACCTCCAGACGCATCCAGAATTAGGAATAACTTTCTTTTCTAGCAAAATAGAGATATCCCAGAAAATTGACAGTGACAAGATGATTCACAGGCTACAACATATTCAACACCCGTGTTAAATTCATCTGCTCCTGGGGCTGTGGTCATTAGAGAGGTGACCTGAGTGGGTGACACTTAAGGTAAACTATTTAATTTCATACAGTTATTTAATCATAAACCCTTCTCTAAGAGGATCTAAGGACAGAATTATTTTGTTAAAGGAGTTGCAGCACTTACTTGGCATATACATCCTAAGTCCTTACAATGTATTTTTATAAGGGGTTCCCATTGCTACAAAATATATTTCAGGACTTTTTTTAAAGAGTGAAATTACTTTGTCTCCAGGAACCCACAGAAACTTTCCCAAGATTTTTTAAATGCCTCGAAATGTGTTGAGGTAAGTTAGCTCACAGGCCTTAGCTATCACTGACATGCAACAATTCACAAGAAGACCCTGTACTTGTATGTTAATGGTGGTTTGAAAAAGAATGCATTAAGCTTTTATTGATGAGATACATAGAACAGCTATCAAAACTGCATTCTACTGCACTCTTTCTTGAGTAAGAAGGTGGGGTGAGGGCAGTTCACAGATTCAAGAAATTGAGACAACTCTCAACTCTGCTTTGTCTCTGCAAAACATTTAATGAGCCTCCTTCACCATCTCCCAGAATTTCACCAACCCCTCCTTCTCCCTGAGCCTCTTCTCAGTACTCAGTCTCTGACCTGCCGATGCTCTGAACATCTATAAGAAACTCACTAAAACTAAAGTTCCTACAGAAAGAAGAGAGGGAGAGAAGGGAAATGGAGTGAGAGTTAGATCTTTAAGAGTCATAACTTATACAAAAAACAAGAAGCAGCATTCAGAATATCAACTGTGATGCAGAGAATTGCAACTATTTATACACAGCCAGCAAGGTACTAAGACGAACACAAGGCCAGGGTGGTTTCTGATCCCAGTTCTAGTGGCTGAAATTGTAATTAAACTGAGAAGAGAAATGGACGCTAAGATTGGTCTTGACACTAATTAGCAGAAAGAAAGACATTTATGCAAATTTACCAGAAGCCTGAACTTCAGCAATTCTGAACCTTATGTGGGGGAGGGGGGGAGAAATTACCTTCTCTAATTCCAACAGATGAAACCTTAATACTTGTATGGCTTGGATCATCTGTAAAGATACAAAAAGTATGAGCATCCCATTTCTGGATTTCAGAATATACTACAACTGTCACTGCTGTCATCTAAAACCTGACTCTTCTCCCAGTAAATAGACTTATTTTGATTTATGACAATAACACTAAAACTTAATAGCAATGACTTTGTGCGATCCAGAGATTTTTAACTTTTTTTCAATCTAAACAAACAACAATAATGCAACATCTAAATTATGAGGATTATAAACACTCCCCTCCCCCACTACTTTCTTCTCCCCCTACTTTCCCCCAAGTGTCATTTATCCATGACTATGGTTTCCGGAGAAGGAGAAGAGAACATATTCCAAAAGCATAAAGTTTTGGTTTGTTACATTTTAAAACTTTTGTAGAACTTTATAGTCTAAAGGATTGTTTGAGCCATATCTAGAGTGAAATTGAGGGCCAGGAGAAATTGGTAAACTTTGAGTGCACACTGACAGACTCTCAGATAAATCCCAGCCCTGATTAAAGTTATGCAGCTAGGCTGTCATAAAAACAGACGCTTGCCTTTGGAAGGGGCTCAGCTCTCACTAGCTATCTCTGTGAGTTTATTTACCCGGAATCGCCGCACTCTATCTATCGCTAGTAATTAAAACTATCCATGAAACAGAAATGTTTCATTGGGGGGTGGGGGTTGGGGAACCAGTAAATGCTTTGAAAGCTTCGGTTTCTCAGAGAAAAACAAGCGAGTCAGGTTGGGGGAGGTGGTCAGAGTGCGGAGAAGGAAGGCGTGAGGGAAGAAGGAAAGGATGTCAACTCTTACCAAGTTATCCAGTTCAGGATTAGAAGAAAATAGAGGTTTTTCTGCACGAATCTGAATACAAGTAAGAAGGGGAAAGGGAAAAACATTTGAAAATCTGGAAGCCAAAAATGCAGGCATTTTTCTTTCTTTTTTTTTGCTTCGTTACACTGTCGGGGGCCTATTACATAATCTCCAGCGCAAAACTCGGCCAGAGATGGTAGGTACATCACATAAACACTTAAATGATGTATTCAATAAGACGAGAAAATACCAACAGATCTAGTTCTTTACTCCTATCTAGCCACGGTCCATCTAGAGAAAGCTGCACATCTCACACAAAGTAAAAATCAGTGACATTAAAATTTGCCATTACTAAACCACCACCACCATTGTCATTATATTTAGAGAGCTTCCCATGTTGGCTTTTCTGCGGGGGAGGTGAGGTGGGGTAAGAGAGAGTAGCCCGTGGAAGTTGAGATCTAGATGGTTAAAAAAAAAATAACCACTGGCAAAGAGACACAATTGGAACATCTCTGAACAGCTGAAACACGTATAGTTTAGGATAGACAAATTGTTGGCTTGTTACTTTTTTATCTTTTTTTTTTCCGGAGGGGGTGTATTTTATTTTTGCTGACCTGTTTGGCGAACACTGCTATGTCTTCATTGAAAGACTCTGAGGAGCAGACATCTCCGCCTGCTACCCCCCGGCTCGCGGGGTGTACAAGTAGCTAATTCACATTTCTCAAAAATCAGTGCTAAGAGAGGGAACAGGGGGTGTCTGCAAGAAAATACAACAATCACAAACAAGAAGGTGGTTAGTCCTAAAAATAGGTGGAAAAGGCTCCCAAGAAAGATATCCAGTTGAGCTAGAAGCAAATCCCCACCACCCTTTTTTTTTCCTTCTCCCCTCCCCCACGCCTCCCCGTTACTTCTCACCTACCCTTCAACCGAGAGACCTGAAGTCGAAGGCCCTGAGTCATGGACTGTATCTGAGGATCGTTTCAGCATATCTGGCCAGAGAAATTGTTAACATTTGCTAAGAATAAAACCAAAGCGGTTCCAGCAGCCATTTTGAATTAACTTTGCTACCCCCACAATCCCTCCTCCCTCCCTTCCAAATTCAGGACTTTCTGGAGGGGAAGGGGGTGGGGGTGGGGGTGTTGGAAAGGCTTGGTCAAATAGATTACTCAAATGCGGACGCGCAAATCCCAATGCATCGGTAATTTTAGTGTTCCAATGGGATTTGCTAACTTCGAAAAGCGGACCGCTGTGGCTGCTGCACCGACTCTATCCCAATTGCTCAAGTGATACACTGGATTGATTCAGTGGCATTCAGATAGCAGGAAGCTCTCTTATTTGTCTCATCCCACAGTTCTCCTCCCCTGTCCCACCTCCCCCACAAAAATAAAGTTACTTTAAATCTACTTTTAACCTTCCTTTGAGCTATGTAGAGCCACACAGCTTCCCGGAGATAAATCAAGGGGCCCGAATTTTGCTTATCTTAGCTCATGAAAAACCCCTTTCCAATGTTCAGGAAGGTGTTTGAAGTATTTTATTAGCTCTCACGGCCTGGTAAGTAATTTAACAGTCTAGTGGGGAGGGGGTGTGTGTTTCCAACAATAAAGCTACCCCCCGCCCCAGTTTTCTGTACTTAGTCTAAACTAACTGCAAGAAGGCTGCGAAGAGGAACACTGAAGTTTAAAACAAATCCTTCAGATTTGTGACCAGAAGATAAAGGAATAGGAGCATAAACAGTGGATAGCGATTCATATACAAATATACGTGCAAAATATATTAAAATACAAGTAGTTTCCACAGAGTAAAAAAGGATCTAAATTTCACTAGTGCACAGTACGCATAAATGAACTTTCAAGGAATAAGATAAAGAATGCAGCTCAATGCCAAATCAGCTGACATTAGAGAACAGTGTACAAATTACAACCACCACCACCCAAATCAACCAAAGATTGCTAGCCCAAAGCATCCAAATCCACTTCATTACACACTTCAAACTCAATCCTTTAATTTTCATCTTCGTACATAAGGCGTTTAAATGACTAAAACTTTCATTCTGCTTTTTAACAGTTCACCGAAAGCACCTCTCCTTCGAAACTGTGGCTAAACACACATATCCAAAACAATTTTTAAAAATTCTGTAACCACATTTCCTCATTTTGCTCAATGTTAATAGTGGCAGACTAAATTTATGCTTATTGAGTAAGATTAGCAAATCGGAACAATCAGAATCTCTAAGGTTTTTAAAGATTAAAAAACTTTCTATCAAAAACAAAGGCGCCTAAATTTATGAACCTAAATCGCACCTCTCCGGTCAAGGAAGAGCAAGAGCTAGAACCAGGGTCTGAATTGAACAAACAGACCTTTGGACAACTTTTTATATACAGTTAATATTACGAAAGTTACAAAATAACTGTACTTGAATGAAAAATTCAGCTTTGGGTGTAGTGTGATGGGAGAAAAGGGAGAGGAGGTAAGACGGCTCCATAGAATTGCATGCAATTATAAAGAAACTCGAGGTCACAAATATTTACCTACAACCTGAAGTTCAATGGCTTTATGCTTACCAACGGCTAGGAAAATCAGGGATTAATAGCATCTCATCTAGTAAACCTGATGCCAGTCGTACCTACCCATAAATGGCATCTTTATCTCTCTTTAAAGCGTCATTGACAGAGGAGCCCATGCTGGGGGCCATGGCGTTGGTGTGAGCTGTGTGCGGGTATTGATGAGAGTGCAGAGGAGGACCGTGATTCAGATGGTGAACTGGCTGCATGGATCTCGCAGCGTGAGGATCCCCATACATCGTGGAGGGGATACCTACTCCATCCATCCCCCCGTAATGGGGTAAATCGTCGTACTGCATGACAGACAGGAAAAAAACCAAGGTTCAGAAGGCCAATCAGTCATATGGGAAAATGAAGGGCAAGGGTTATGACGGCATGTATCTTGTATAAATTCAGCTGAATTTGTATTACTTAGGAATTCGGTCGATCTTGAACTGTAAAATGGGACTTTAAAATTATTGCCGTTTTTACTGTAAAAATTAAGATCAGCCGTTAGAGGCATCTCAGCCATAAGCCGTCTCTCTCCACTCTTACTTTAGGAATTCAGTATTCTTCACAAGAAAGAAAAACAAAGACAGGAGAAAGAAAGAAAGAAAAAAAAAGAAGGAAGGAAGAAAAAAGGAAGGAAGGAAGGAAGGAAGGAAGGAAGGAAGGAAGGAAGGAAGGAAGGAAGGAAGGAAGGAAGGAAGGAAGGAAGGAAGGAAGGAAGAAGAAAGTCTTTCTGGAAAGCGGAAGATTAAAGTGCCTCTCTCTAGAAGGAAATTTAAAATCACAATAATAAAACATGCCGGGACAGTGCTACAAAACTGGCTAGTTTCGACAGCCCCCTTCATAACCGGGGGGTGTGTGGGGGGGAGTTAAGCTGGAATAGTTACCACTAACTAGCACGTGAATTCACTCACGCCTCTCATTTTATCTCCTAGTATGTATGCGGAAAGGCTATTCTAGAGGGCACCGCATTTCTCCCCTACCCCCCATTTCCACTACAAACTCAGCGACACTGAGCAAAACTACTAAGCACAATAGTTAGTTAAAACTTAGGAAAGGAGAGCTGTATATATGTTAGAACCGAATTTGGAACTGGACACTATTTTCACAGGG
>NW_027555625.1:112522362-112574862 GCF_003287225.1 Phascolarctos cinereus | reverse complement strand
TCTTTCTTCATTCTACCACTGGTCATCCCCAACCTCTAGAGATTTTTAAGAAGTTAACAACACTTATACTCAACTGTCCTAAACTCAATGAAAACTGTTAGAATGGGTAGAAAAAAAATTAACCTAAAGGTGCAGTAAATAATATTCAGAACCCTTAATCTAACAAGAGGAATCATACTTTCTCTGGATAAGACATTAAAATATAATCTACAGGACTGACTTTCAAAATTTATATTTTGTTTTCAAAGGAGCACAGTGTAATCAGGCTGGAACCATGTAGTTTTAGTTAAAAGGTGCTCATTTTTAAAAAAATTAAGTCTTGTGGTTATACAAACTACTAATCAAACCAAAGCAGTAAAGTTTGAATTGTAAGAAAATGTCAGTCATTAAGGTAAGAAAGATTCTTTTATTGAAAATTTATATATGATTCAGTATTGTAATAAATAAACATAACCATTTCACAAAAATGATAGAGCTATACTAGAGAAGAAAAACATTAACTGGGGGAATTGCACACAGTGGCAAGGCAGACTTCCTATAGATACAGAATAAATATTAACAGCATTTTTGAGCCAATGTTGAGACCCAATGAAACGGGACCAGGCTATATGTAATAAATAATTATTCAGAAACATGGTGCATCATTAAATGAAAAAACTTTCCGTAAACTTATGTATCATTTAGCCCCATCCTTATAGCACATCTTCAAATTACGGGGTTCTTTTCTCAAGCTATGTTAAAAGACCTTTCTCTGAACAAATCAGAGGGAATCAATTCTATTATGCTTACAGTAAAGTGGAAAACAACTGGAGGGGGAAAACATGGGTAAATATAGCATAGCTTAATAATTTCATTATATATGATCTAACTATAAAATTTAGGTAGCATATTAAGTATTATGTATGGCATGACTAGATGAAATCATTCATATTTTTCCTATCCCCATTTTACCCCTCCCCCCTCAATGCTAACAACAACAACAACAACAACAAACAGATTTGTTTTCAATTTTTCTTCCCAACAAAAGATTAAAGAGGCAGATTCTTCTTCCTTGAACAGCTTCTTAAACATCTCCAATACCAATCATCACCCACAAGGTTTCTGTGCAAATCTATTTCACATAATTTCAAAAGAATGACAAGCTTACAAGTAAATCCTGATACAAGGCTATTTTGAAGTACTGGGATTTTCTCCAAGGAAGGAGGGGAAAGGGGGAGTGGGATGAAGTAGAGTTGGGCCAAACAAAATGCTAAAGTTTTAAATCAAGAATGAGTCTCCATATTCTCGTCTGGGCTCTACTGACATGACAGTCGGGAAGGGTTCTCAGTGTCTCAGAGCCCAGTTACTGAAGAACACATTTTTCTTCTTTCTTGGCCATCTTGCCTTTGTTTTGCTCCAAGGTTCGCTCCAAATGTTCATCTTCTTCCTCTGCCCTGGAATTACAACAAATAGGAAATAAAATTATTATTCTTCGTGATGCCCAAGTACTGAGACTGAGAAATGCCTTTCCCACACCTCTCTTTCCCTCCTTCATCCCGGGTCCCCCAAACCCAGCAGAGGATGGCCTTGGAAGAATAATGGGAGGGTGGGCAGATGCCGCAAGTAAAGGCCTGGGGCCTTCTGGAGGCTCTGCTTTGGTCACTTTAGAGGCTGAACTTTCCTACAAACTTTCTGGGTCATTTTAAAAGCAGATGTCAAAAAAGCACATCCTCTCTACTGGCCAAACTCACTGCTTCTCTTGAGCGTCCAGGTCCCTGACCAGCGCATCTCGTTTGTTCACCAGGATGACGAGCTCATCCAGTAAGAGTTGTTCTCGCCTTTTCTGGGCTTCAGTCTTTTGCCAGTCTGAGGGCAGGGAAAAGAAGCTGGTTACACTCGACGCCTTCTGCAGCAGCCCAAGCAAGCTTCCTGCTTTGGCCCTCCATCAGCTAAGGCTCTCCCCGCCCTTTCCCCCTTTTCTACCTCTCTCTTGTCTGCCTTCCTGAGCTTTGCTTCAAGACGACGAGTGTTTCTGGGACAATTACTGACATTTTAGTAAGATTAGGAAACACGTAGATAGAAGTGATTAGGTTTCCCCCCTAAAAATGGATTTTCTTAATACTGTCTACAGTTGGACGTGGCTGCTCTGGACAGAGGGCGTGGCCGAGAGGACAAGCCTGGGGACGCACCTGAGTCGAGATGAAGTGCGGGGAAGTTGAGCTTTCTACACTCTCGAGAGGCAGCCCCTATGCACCAACGTGGCGGTGTGGGGCTTGGGAAGCCGGGCAGGGTAGGAGAATCGCAAGAAAATCTTTCAGAAGCTGCGAGATCTGCCTCAGAACTTTGCCTCCCTCTTCAATCAACTCCCATCCTAAATAGCCTATTCTTCACTAATTTCCTCCTCACTCTATTTTAGCAGTTGGACGTAGCTCACACTGGGCGCCATATGCTTCACAATAACTTTAAAAGTAGTGTATGAGCTAATTAGCATTTTCTTTGAAGTAAAAAAAATAAATTTGCCTTGCATTTTATGCTCTCAAACGCATAGTAGCCAGCATTCTTTTTTAAGAGTTTTGTTCAGCGACCTTAATTTAAAGCATTTTTTTTTTTTTGGCAGAGGGGAAACTACATATTTGCTCCTGAAATTCTTTGCAAAACATTGGGAAATCCGGTGGGTAGCTCCCCCTCCCAACCCTCAACCCCCAGCAGACTTGCCTGTGCCAGTTTTAAGAGAAACACCTATGATATTTCCCAACCTCTCTTGTCTTTAGTCTTTCTTTAAGAAGAGCAGTTTCATTTCATAAAACAGGACCACATTTAACATTTAAAGCCCTTGTGAAACCAAAGCCAACTGCTCTCTGGACAGACTGTAAGGGCTTGTAGCTGTCAATCAACCACCAGTCTACCCCGCCTCCCTCATTAGGAAGGTAAACAATGAAAAGAAGAAGTAGATGATGAAGGAGATAGCAGAACAAATGAGGACCAAGAGGAAAACAGGACACCAGCTTTAAAAAAAAATCTGTAGCCACTGACTCAGGCAGCGTCCCCTCCGCCAAAGCACTTTCCAAAAACAGAGGAAAGAGGGTGTGCAATCCTTTTGGGTTTTTCTCTCCTCTCTCTCCATTGCCCTGGGCAATCACGTTAAAACTCACATGGCTGGTGCTTATTCAGATAAACCTAACAATGCACACCAATGGTTACCATGTGAATCTTCACAAACCACACAAGAATGTGCTGGTTCAAATCCCCCTGACCCCCCTCCAAAGCAAAATTTATTCAAGACAGCAAACTGCTCAGCAGCCTTATGAAAGCAAGTGGTGCTAGAGGGAATTCTGTCTTGTATTTACAAATTAAAAATTAGATGCATCATCATGCAATAAAGGTTAGAATAGCAGCAAAAGCCAGAAATGTTTAATGACCTTTATCATTATTTCTTTTATTCTCTAAGCTCAGAAGTACATAAATAAAAATAGAATGTATATTACATATACAATGCACAGTGAACAAACATATAAAATAACTTTATCATTATTCTCCTGCAACTGGAAAGTGTTTTTTAAAAGAAAAATAAATATTACTGCTGAAAGTTTTTTTAGTTATATCACCTAGGTTAACTTACTGAGATTTATTTTTTAATTAAAAAAAAAGAAACATAGTAAACCTGCAAGAATGTTATGTCATTTACCACTTTGCTCTTTTAATTCAAATGGTTAGATACTAAAAAGAATATTTCATAAAATTACTGTTCCAGTTATAAATCAAGCTCTCCTGACTATAAAGAAGCTGAAATCTGCACAGCTGGTTTTTTAAACATGAATATGCTTAAAAAACCCCCCCAATAGTTTTATCTGTAATTAATCAACATGTACTAGAAACCAAAACTAGACAAATAAGAAAGATTACCAGTTTTGATAAGTGCTTATCTTTTTCCATTTTACACTTGTAGTGATGACAACTACTGTAAACTTTCATTTACAATTTGGTCACCCTGGCCTAGATCTTTTTGTGAGAATTATACTAGGTGCACCTGTTGGAAAGGAAGTCTATTTTCTTTTACAGACTTCAAAATATAACCAAATGAAAAATTTCAGGCAATTTCTAGAAGGGCAACAAAATACATACTATAATTTGTATTTACAGAGCATTTGCTAAGGAAGGTACTACTTAGTATCAGTGACAATGAAATGATACATAATATCTATAATTAATTATTTCTTTGATTCAGTAAACATAAGTACCTACAACATGCAGGGCATTCTGCTAAGTAATGGAGGAAACAAAGATGAACTTCACTGATTTGTCACCTACCATTAGTTTTAATGCTCCAGCTTACAATAAGGAGTGTAAGGATTCTTTTTTAGAAATAAAATTTTGAAACTTAAAGATACAGTTTAGAAAAAACCCTTCTAAATTAAAAAACAACAACCCCCAACCATCTATTATTTAATAATCTCTCTAGTTTTCAATTTTTCATTGTTCAGCAATGATATTTTCCACAAACCTTTAAAACATTGTACTTTCTTTGAAATTTTAAATACAAGTAAAGTTGATTACTTTTAGGATGAGTATAACTGTTTCAGTATAACTAATGGGGTTTTCCATTATCATCAAGTACATATCTGCATATTAAAAATGATCTCCAAACATACTTCAATTGATTTGTGTAGGAAATAAATGTTAAAACTAGTGCAGGTAGCAAAAATTCACATTTAAGCATTCTCACAGATGGCAAGAACTCATATCTTTATTTAGTTAGTGTGAAAAATAAAAACTTTTCATCTTGTTTTTTATTGGGATAAATTCAATTTTATTTCTGGAACGAAAACTAATCTACTTCTTTAAGCTAAAGTCAATAAGGAAAAAGCCCATTTGAAACAGCTTCATGTAGAAGTTCTGAAATATTTTGAAAAGTACATGCATGTAAATTTATAAATGACCTATTACTCATTTAAAGAAAGGATTACTTCCCAATAATACCAGTCATAGGTACCTACACTGATCTCGACTTTGAGAAACTACAATATAGAGTGTGATTAATTTAAAGATTCTAGTGCATCACTTTAAAAAAGCTATATATTCTCTCTCAACAAAATAGGATTAAATATTGATGCTACATTTGAGCCAAAGTTGTGAAATAAGGAAATCCTGTTTATATCTGTCTACATTAAGCTGCTAAACATACACATATACTAAATAGCAAAAATCTGGCTTTTTGCTTGAATTTTGGGAATTTATGTATTTTCAATAATTCACATACAAGTTCTACATTGTCTGTACCTTTGTTGAAGTGAACACTTACCTTTAAAAAAGGCAAGGGTATTTCACATAAATACTTTAATATAAAGGGCCTAAAGTTGTAGTAAACCTTCAACCTTGCCACTATAAATAAGCCTCACACTTTGATGAAAATTAACACTAGTTTTGTAAAGAGCACATTGGGGGATTGCAGTCAAGTCTTATCTTTAGTTCCAGTCAACTAGCAATCCTGAAAGAGTTTGCATCATCATCAGAGCAGGCCATTTGATAGGATTCTACTGCTGAACCTAATCAATCTATGGAATACTGTGGCTGTGCTGTGTAACAAAGCTAAAATAGATTTACAAATGGGGTTTTAGGGGATAAGCTCCTCCACAGGATTACATATTGATTTTAAATATAAAAAGCTTATCATATAAACCATAACTACAAAAATAGTGAACCTGTGCATAAATCCTTTTAGAAGAGCACCCACTTCAAACTATATGCCAAGAATAAATCAAGCTGTACAAAACCCTAAAGAAGATCCATCTCTTGTGCAGGAAATGGACGCTCTACTTTTTAAAAGCCCACCCTAATGTGTGCAGAAATGAATTTATCTTTCCCAAGGGGGCAGTAAATAATATGGAACAAAAAATATAGGGAAAGTATCTAAAGCACATTCATCAGCTTGAGGTGTATATGGATATGAAATTGACACCTCAGAATGAAATAATAAAAGTGCTTATGACCTTTTAGTCGAATGATTATAATTTGCACTTTATTTTTGCTTCCAATCCAAAAAAATTTACATTTCTTTTAATGAACCAGGCTTATTATGCTCCTTACACACATTTTTTAGGATAGGCAGTTTCAGTAGCATATTCACTTGTAAAGACTACAGTTTATTGCTAAGCCATGCCATCACTGTTAAATGGGAGGGAGGGGAAAGGAAGCTAGGAACATACTTACAAACAAAAACAAAAACAGTGCTGCCTATTCATGCGTTTTCTCTGTGAAGTACTTTAACACTCCAAAAGACTATTCAGCTGTATATACACCCATTTGAACAGTTGGCTAAGAGGACAGGGTCTTCACACCACTGAACATTACAATGGTCAACACCTCTACATGAGGACAGTACTGCCCACACACTGCTCACATTAGCAGGGCATAAGAACATTCAATAAACTGGCTTTATCTGCAATCAGCAGGCTGATACTTTTTCTCTTCTTGTCAACAACTAAAGATGAAAACTCATTGATAGGTTTTTTTTTAGAAGCACAGTCACATATGTGGAGCAGTAACATACATTAAAAAAAAAACCACCCAGGAACTGGTATCATGTAAATAAAACAAGTTTTAAAAAGTAAAGAAAGCTCATTGTTTTATTATTCTAATGGGGGTAGGGGGAAGAGTTTTCTATTTTTTATTCCAGTTGTATAAAAGTTATTTAGCTTGCAAATCTGGTGGGTTGGGATGAGATTGTTGTTTGTGCTCAGTACAATGCTAAGATAACTTTTCATATCCTATAGGAATAGTAGAATGCCTTTAGAACATATGGTTCCTATTGATCCTATATGGTCAACTGCTATGTGAGACCATGCACAATTATGCTTAGAGGAAGATACATGCAAAATACATCAGAATCCATGCAAAGAGGCTGTAGTAGAATTATCCTTCACACACACACACACACACACACACACACCCCTAAACAAATGCGTTGACTATTTACTGTACTGAATTTTCAATTGACTTTTAACTTTCTAATCTCTTCTAAAGGTTATGTGAAGTCCGTTGGCAATTATGTGACTTACCACAAAAATTCTCAATAAAAAAGAACAAATAAAATTTATCATCTTTGTGTTCTTTTATTTCTGTAATAAACTTCAAAAAACCATTTAAAATTAGGATTTTTTGTGTCCATTTTTACACTTCTGCTATTATCCACACTATGTGAAGCATTTTGATTTCTATCTTAAGGATTTTATCATTATAAAAAATCACATAAATGAATAAAATTTGATTTCCTAAATAAGGGCTTAATTTCTTTCTAATTATATTTATCAAGTGAGCTAATTGGTGTGAAAGTTCTTTGAAAAGAATAAAAGTATTATGTAAATGTAGGTATACCCTAGGCATTTTATTTATTGTCATCATTCAATGAAAATGTGGCAATCAATGTTCTGATATTCAAAAAGTACAAGACTTCTCACGGCTTTCTCTTAGAAACTTAGGTTTCTAGTGAAGTCTCTAAACTAATTAGAATTGATTTATTATGGATCAGGTACCTTATCAGGTGAAGAAAGAAATTACCATAGACAGTCAAAGGGTTAAAAGGTCAATACCGAATAGGAAAATCAATTTGCATTGATTAGACAAAAGGTCCATTTTACAGAGTCCAAAGGATTAACTTTTAAGCAGACATCTTTGAACTGTAAGACAACATTTCCAACTGAGAGGAGTAAGAACAGTATTTATAAAACACTTACTTAAAAAAATAACTAAATATGGTAAGCAATAGGTTAAACGCTGGCTGATCCTTACTTATATTATAAATCATCCATAGGATTATAACATAATTCATTTAAAAGAGTTATGAAAAAAATTTGATTGTTTTACTTATCTCCTATGTCAATCTCTCTGCATATTCATTTAGGTATAGTATTTAGACTCTCAAGACTTATAGAAGGCAGTTTATTTCAATCTTCCTGACACTAATGAAATATTACATTGAAATTTTGAGTATCCTAATATGAAATATCAACCTGATGCATCTTTTAGCACTCTTCCCAGTGTAAATAAAATGCAAATCAGTACAATGTTAATTTTGCTTTAGATTTCTATTTTATAGAATTTAAAATTTCTTGGATGTTATGATTTTGAACTTCATAACAACACAATAGATAGCATAAATGAATAATCTATCTGAATTAGGGTCCTTAGGTTTGTGTCTTTCAGTCATTTATATAGTAACTGCTGTATATTCATAACGAATGACCTTATAGACCCACCCAGTACAGCTAAATGTTCATAGATGCTTGAATTTTGTTTTAGAACTAAACCCCATGATAGTTTAGCCTTTGTATTAAGAGGTTCATTTTTTCTCAGTAACATGTTTCTTACCTTCAATTGCAAGCATCGCCCTCAACTCCCGGTTCAACAGCTCGTAGCGTCTTTCTAGGTCATGTTCTTTTTCCCTAGGCAAGTTTTGAAAGTTCATCAATATGCTAATGACTAAATCATTAAACACTTAAAAGGACCTTTAAGTTACATTGATTTTAGGGCTCATAGCTGACTTTTCTCTTTAAGCTACTCCAAACAAATGATACAGAAACCTAAAACCTTCATCACTTGGTGCTGTTCTTGTCATTCTTCCACAATAAAAGGCATATTTCAATTTGCAGATAAGTAAGCTGATTCTTATAGACTTTATGTACATAGACTGTTATAGAGAAAAAAACTCCTATTTTGTGCTGTTGAAGTTGCTAAAATATTTTTTCCCTAATTCTTAATAAACTTTTTTTAACCTAAGAATATCTACTAAGATGCACAGAAGTCGTATTTGTGTCTATTTTAACGTCATAAAGACAAAATTTTGGGTTAGAAAACGTTGTCTCTTCACTTCTAAAAGTCAAGTTGAGGTATGGGAATGCATTTATGAAAATGAGCTATTTCCCTAAAATAAGAAATGTGAGCAAGCTCATCTCTACACTAGGTGGCATCCTATAAGAACACTACTAATAAGCAGAGAGAATGAGGAGAGAGAGAGGGCCTAGAGTAGGTGAAATGCCAGATACTAAGAATGCTTACTGTTTATATTTTCTCCACTCTTCCTCTGACCCTGTTAACTGCAAATGCTGCCTCTTTAGGAGAACAGTTTACTTTTAAATCATTAGCATTTTCTTCTGAGATGTATACGGTCATATCATCAGTAGTACAGGTTATGTATAATTTCACTTCCTGATAAAATTTTAATATTAAAAACACTTTAAGAAAATCTTTTAAATTAACTTAAAACTCATCTTTTCCTCTTATAAATCAAACTTCCTTAGATAAATAAACTACTCTTTGAAACACAAACTAGTTTTCTACTCTTTTGTCCCTCGTATTTAGACCATACTATTTTCAGTTTTTATCCATATCTTTTCCTATGGACAACACTATTTTAATATTTATGTTTAGAAGCCAGTCTGTCATGTAACCAAACATATGATATGTTAAATATACTGATAAAAATATACCTGAGGAAATAAAAAAAATTAAATCTAATTAAAACAAAATGTAAGTGATAACAAAAATGTGATAGTAAGGATTTTGTCAAACTTTGTAGGAAAATCAAGCTCTGTCTTGAGTACTTACAGGAGAGAGAGTTGGTTCATTCTTCGTATTAATGCATTTTTCTTATTAACTAACATAAACCATTCTTGCATCATAGCTTCTTCTTCTTCTGTGTTCCTTCCTACAAACACAGGAGGATTTATCTTTTAATGTCTCCATAAGCCATAGCATTGTTCAGTGTCAATTTTTAAATATGTAATACTTAATTTTAGCTGATCTAATACTATATTTTAGACTGTTAGCAATAGAAGATTAGAGACCTAGACCTGAAAAATTCATGTTTAAATAATAATAATAAGCCTATCTTCCAAAGCTGATAAATTTCAGCATGTATATTTTCACTCCCCTTTAACATACCTACAGATCATATTAACACTAAGTACAGTAAACAAAGTGTTCCACCTTTTAAATCCTCCCCAGAGGCTTAATTGTTATTATGTTTCAATGAGGAACTTGTGGTGCTGACAGACATATGGTCACGATAAAAAAAAAAAAGCCCAACACAACAACCAAATCCCAGCTAAAAATCATTATGAGAAGTACAAGACTAGAAGGAAGTTCATGGACATCCTGAGATTATGGTAAGCCAGCTATCTGTAATAATTTACTTGGTGTTATTTTTCTTTTCAAAAGTAAAGCCATAATATACATTTTTTACCCTGTATCAATAACAGGGTAAATCCAATCAGGGAAAATAGAGTTTAAATTAAGAAGAAATATTAGTGATCTATGAGTAAAGATTTTCTAATGAAGATATCAGTAGATCAGAAAACATCTGAATAAATGATCTAAGCAAAAAAGACAAACCCAAATGTGGAAATACAAAATGAGTATTTCTTAGATTCTTCCCCTAAGGATGCAATGAGTTATTAAACATGTTACATTTTTACAAAACAGATACATTTGATGGTGAAGGGCCACCCCCTCCCTCCCCAACCCTTTGCATCAGGACACATGCAGCCTCTTATTTTCTCTTTAGAAAAAGGCAGCACTAATATTTACAAGAAAGGTGGACTCTTCCAGGACCTTTTTCCTGCCACTTGTGTCAAAAGGCAAGTAGTCAAATTCACAATTCTGTGGGAAGGAATTTTCTAAGATTCATAGGGCATCAGTTCATGCCTTGAAGCATAAAATTTCACCAGGAAAAGATTTTTAGCAAACAAATTCTCAAAGCAAGACAAAGAATTACGTTGCTCTGCTAACATTTAATTCTGCAGTCTAACTTCAGCATAGCATTTACAGGGTTAACAGAAATGTCTGATTAAAAAGAGAAAATCTCAATGAATTTAGTATTCTATAAGGTTCTGCTTTTTTATTTTAAACATGAAAATATTTTAACACATAAATGGAATCTAAAGTGTTTTTGCTTTCTACTATCCAATCATAATTCCACCTGAAAAATAAGTATAACATATATTTTAGACTGATATAAAATGGTTATCTGCTACTAGGAGAATAAAGAAAACAGGTAAATTCATTAAATACTGTTAAAATTTAAAAGTATGAAGGATACATAGGATAAAGTCATTTAGAGACTGAACAAAGTCTTTATTGTTTTACAGTATTTTTAATCTGTCTTTTAGGGTTGCTGGTTTTGCATTCACTTTGGACCATGTGATGCCTTGACACTGGTCATGTGATATAGGCTGCGATAGGCACAAATCCCTGGGCAGCAACAAAAGAAGAAAGAGTAAAAAGAAAAAGCTGAGAAAAAGCTTGCAATTTGGAAAAAGGCCAATTGTACCCTGGTGAAGGCCTTTTTGATCATCAAAATGACACATGTGTGCAATATTAATAGCTATAGATTTTGTGATATATTTTCTCGCTACAGACGTAATTCTTGTATCTGTAACTGAAACAGTGACTAAAAACACAGATAAATGAAAACTTTGTGGAAACTTTGGCTTAACCCATAATTGATGCTTTCAAGCAATTGTATACAAAGCAGCTAACTCACTCTTAAATTAGCATCATTTTCTTCAATGGGATATGGCTTCCTTGAGAAAAATAATACTGATGTGGTACTGTCATTTTCAATTAAATTCATAATCTGATTTTTAGATAAGAATAAAGTTGTCCTCTAACTCAAAGAAATTAAACAAAATGACTGTTAGTCTTTTCAAGTTTCAAAATGAAAATAATTGTCTAAAAAATTAAAAATGCTAACGTGAGATTGTTTACTGGACCCCAAAATGCCACAGACTATTAAAATCAACACTCCCAATTTGAAGATAAATTAATACAGCATGCTCCAAATCCTTATCTGAACCAGTACAAGCTTACAGAAACCTATAAACAGTCTAATGATTGTAAACAATTTTTTTTTACCCTGTGAGTACATGATTCCACTATTGTTTTAGGGCTTTTAAAAATTAAAAAAAGCTTTTAAAGTCAGTAAGTTGGACCATTACAAATTAATCCTGACTTTAATAACTGGTTAAAGACCCCTTCAGCTTTATAAGTAACAAAAAATATTAAAGCCTGTGATCACAGTGAGCTTTTCTCATTTCTCCTCTAACCATTTGTTATTTAATCCAATACTAGTAATCCAATTTGTCCATCAGACTTTTAAAGGGCAGAATGCAACTTCCCCAGCTTAGACACTTTTCAAAGTACAATATATTTTTCAAATGAATGCTGGATGTTTCATTTTTTCCCCAACTGTTCCTAGCTCTAATGCAGGAGGAAAAAAAGAACAAGATGAACATTGTTCGTACTGATTAAGTAAGAGCTCATTAAAGAGCTGTCAGTGCCGTACTTTGAATATGCATGAAGCATATAATCAGATCTAGTACCGTCACTAGAGGAGAATACGGTAAGTACAAAGGATTGATTTAATTACTTAGAGTGGGGCTGTGGTGGTAAAGCAGTCTTGTTAGTGCAAAAAGAAAAGGAGGTTGGATTCTGGCACTGTTAGAAAAAAAAGGCAGTTTTAGCTTCTGCCACAATACCTAATCTCAAGATAAAGCACTTTACATTGTAGCTTAAAATGAAGACTGTCATTATTCTATAAAATAGCCATAATTCATCTTATCTTGTTTAACTTTACCTGGTTAACTACTTATTTGGCAAAATTATCTTTAATTTATAATTAAAATCACATCTTTATGTTGACACATTTCCAATTCTGATACTAGATATTTCAAAAATTGTTTAAAATGATTCATAAAAAATTCAAGCTATATGCTTTTAAAACTGCAAAAGCAAAGTGGTAAAAACATTATAGGATCTGGCTCCAAAAAAAAAAAAAGTGAAGAAACAATTGGTTGGTCACATATTTTATAACTTGTTATTTATGTTTATCATCATCATTATCACAACTGTACAACCCTTAGAACATCTTTTATAACAAAATTTAAAAGCATTATCAAGCTGGTCTCTGGTAATACTTTTTTAACTTATGGATGGTTTTCTGCATATATATTTCTGGGTTGATGTTTACCTCTGGAAATCTAGAATCTTCCCTAATATGGCACTCTCAGTATCAGATTTCCCCCCCTCCCATTTGGGAGCAGGGACCACCATTATAAAACAACTATTAAATTACTGGAATGATGACAAATGTCAGGAAAACAATCATCAAAACATTTTCTTCCAAATTATTCCTTATATAATATTCATTAGAAAACATTTTTATATTAGTGAACTAATGTATATCTAAAGTAATATGAAAACCATTCACTTTAGTCTTGAAAATTACAGACACTTCTTAGGTTTAATATTTATGAATTTTAATATTGTATTTAGCATAATGCCTTCAAAATAAGTTAAAAGGTAGATAAAATAAGTTAATAAAAAATTAAACAACAACAACAAAAACCAACCACGAAGAGTCTATCTCATGCTGTCTCAACCCCAAAAACTCATGCCATCTCTCCTCCGGTACTGCTACCATGCTAGAGTACTCTCATCACCTCAGGCCTGAACTATTGCAGGAGGGTGCTGGTGGGTCTGCTTGCCTCCAGTCTTTCCCCATTCTAACACCTGCTTTCTGTCTAGTATGCTGTGATGACTTACAAGTGAACAAAAAGCTAGAAAATGTTTTTTACTTTCATAGAATCCCCAAACAGCAACAAAAATAGGTCTCATAATTTGAATACTGTGGTTTAAGAAGCAGTCATTTAAAAATTTTATTGATGGGGTAGCTAGGTGGCACAGTAGATAGAGCAACAGCCCTGAAGTCAGGAGGACCTGAGTTCAAATTCCGCCTCAGACCAAACACTTGACACTTACTAGCTGCGTGACCCTGGGCAAGTCACTTAACCCCAACTGCCTTAAAAAAATTTTTTTTATTGATAAGTCCTGTTCTATTCTGTATGACAAAGTATTATGAATAAATATCAGAAAAAAACCAACAACAACAAAGAATGGAACCACAGGAATGCTTAGCAACCAGAAAACTGTCATTTAAAATTCTCTTCAAAGTGTCTTAAACATTTTAGAGGAAAATCTGTTCAGTCGTTTTCCATTGTGTCCAACTCTTTGGGACTCCATTTGGGGTTTTCTTGGCAAAAACATTGGAATGGTTTGCCATCTCATTCTCTAGCTCATTTTTAAAGCTGAGCAAACTGAGGCAAACAGGTTTAAATGACTTTCCTCATCTATAAGTTAGAGTCACAAGTAATATAGAATTTTAAAGTTTATATAGCTTTTTATGTGTGTTATCTCATTTGATCTTCACAACAACCCTGCAAAGTAAGTAAGATAAGGATGATTATCTTTATTTGAAGAGGAAGATGAAGAAGTGATCAGATAATTGGCCTGAGGCCACATGGCTATTAGGTGACTGAGCTGGGGCTTGAACCCAAGTGAGTTCAATAGCTTCCATTCAACAACTACTCTGTAAAGAACTTTGCAAACCTTAAAGCTCTATGTGTTGTTTGTTACTACTACTACTACTACTACTACTACTACTACTACTACTACTACTACTACTAACCACTGAACTACCTAGCTACCTAGAAGGTTTGATACTGATACTAGCTATCATTCAAGTATGTGAAGTATGCAAATTAAATAAGCTTTTGTGGCCATGCTGGGAACCTATTAGCATTTATTTAAACAACATATTTAGAAACATTTTTGGTGTATAATTTATTCAAAAATTGGGAATTTCCTGTGCTAATGTTTATTCACTATTTATTTTTGGTAAATTCTTTTATCTAAGATTGTAGCCTCCGGATAGAGGACAAATATAAAGAAAGCATTGTAGTCTATGGCTGGTTAGCTCACTGTTTAGAGCCATATATGTCTAATAAACTTTCCTTTATCCCACGGCCACAGACTATACTCTTAATTTGGACTAGACACTATATAAAAATCTGTGCCACCGAGTCCACTCACGATGGCTGCCTGAATGGAACCAGGCAGCCTAGCTCCCATGGACCTACTTCACAAAATCTTAAAAAATCACACCAGATCAAATAACAATTGAGAAATCCACTGAGAAACCACAGCAAATGATTTGTTACATCCCAAGAAAAGCACAAAAAGTCAGCCAGAACCCCACAGGTACAAGCCAAGAGATCCAGTGTCAGCAACCTCCCCGTTTCACCCGAGAAGTATATTATCTGCAAGATTCTGTGCTCAGAGGCAGGAATAGCTAGCAGAGTGCTGTTCTGAGACGGGCTCACAGCAGGGCCACTGGAAGCCCGAGGAAGGAGCAGACAACCAGCACAGGCTGTAGGCATGGACATGAGGCTCCTAGCACTCAGGACCTCAAAGATCTAGGGTACGGCCTGAAAGGTAGGTCAGCATAGTGACCCAGGAGACAAAGGAGGGCAAGACTAACCCAAAGAAAGAGGAACCTGGCTCTAGCAACCAAAGTCCTACTGCAGGTAATAAAGCCAGAGAGAGAGAGAAATAAAAACAAGATGATACAGACCACTATGAAGAATTATAATATGCCAGGGCTTCCCCAAAAATTGAACCTAGAATGAAAGAGTAACTTTGTAATAACTGTAGGCAGAGGCTAAAAGGAAAAGAAAAAAAAAGATTCTCTATTAGGATAACATGAATACCCAGAATAGGGGCTCAACTTTTTTTGTGTCATGGATCTCTTTAGCAGTCTGGCAAAATCTGTGGACCCTTTCTCAGAATGATGTATTTAAATGCATGGAACAAAATACATAAGATTACAAAGGAAGTAAATTATATTAGAACATAGTTATTGAAAAAAAAGGTCATGGGGCACCAGGTTAAGAACCTCTGACCTAGAAGAAATGAAGAGATTAAAAAAATGAAACTAAGGTTGTGTGAAATTAAGACTAGAAAGGAGGATAAATAGCTTAGAAATGGAAGTGGCAAAACTTACCTAAATAAGAGATCGCCTGAAAATTATTATCGATGATTATAAAGAAATTGATGACTTTGTTAGCAAGAAATATTAGAACAAAATAAAAAAACTAAAAAAACCCCCAGAAGATATGATGCATCTGCTATAAAAACAACTGATCTGGAAAAAATATTAAGGAAAAATAAATTTTTAAAAATAATTTTTTATTAATTTATTTTGAATTATCAACCATCACTTATGTAATCTTTTGAGTTTTAAATTTTTTTCCCTCTCCCTCCCCACCTCCCTCCCCAAGATGGTGCACAATCTGATATAGGCTACAATATACATTCCTATTAAACATTTTCACGCAAGTGATGTTGTAAGTAAGAATTAGAACCAAAAGGAGGAACCACCAGAAAGAGGAAACAAAACACAACAGAAGAAAAAAAAATAGCAAATAGTATGCTTCAATCTACATTCAAACTCCATATTTCTTTCTTTGGATGTGGATACCATTTTCTGTTATGATGCCTTTGGAGATGTCTTAGATCCTTGCATTGCTGAGAAGGGTTAAGTCTATCAATATTAGTCATTGCACACCGTGGCTGGTACTGTGTACAATGTTCTTCCTTGTTCTGCTCACTTCACTCAGCAACAGACCATACAAGTCTTTCTAGGTTTTTCTGAAGTCAGCCTGTTCATCATTTCTTATAGCATAATAGTATTCTATTACATTCATATACCACAACTTGTTCAGCCATTCCCCAATTGATGGGCATCCTCTTAATAAGGAAAAGTACTTTAAGAAATCAATGGACTCTCTGAAAAAAAAAAAGATGAAGGCCTGGATCTTCTACTTCAAAAAATCATAAATGAAAACTGCCCAGATCTCCTTGAATCAGAGGGCAAAATAAAAACAGTAAGAATCTAATGATATCCTCTTTTCCCAGGAATGTCGCTGCCAAGTGAAAGAAAAACTACTTCAAGCAGAGAGAAAGAGTTCCAACACCAAAGAACTGTAGGCAGGATCCCACAAGACCTGGAAATTTCTACAATAAACAAGAGGAGATCTTGGAATATTATATTCCAAATGGCAAAAGATATAGGATTACAACCAAGAATAAATTACCCTGCAAAAACAAGTATAACCTTATAGGTGGAAAACTGAATCTTTAAGGGAATATTAATGATCAAAACAACAAAGCTGAATAGGAACTCTGAAAAGCAAATACAAGACTCAAGAGCAACCTACAAAGGTGAATTTGAGTAATTGGAAGAGGATTTAAATGATACAGTGCTGACATTCTAATAGGGGCAGAAAAAACAAGTATCCCTTTAGAAACTTCCAGGGGTATTGAGGGAGTTAATTAAGAAAAATGGAGGACCTATGGGTGGACTGGTTCTATTCTGAGGGTTTTTAATTGGGCAAAGAAAAGATAAAAGAAATACCCTAGTGTAGAAAGGAAGAAGAGGGGATGGAACTTACTATTTCTTATAATTGGAGTATGTGAGAAGAGTATAATGAACATGGAATAAAATGGAGGAAGGGACACACACATGCATACACACACACTAAGAGTTTGGTGCATAATTACATCAAACTCAAAAAAGAAACAGGTGGGGGTATAGAGGTAAGGGGTTAAGAGGGAGAATGACACCGGGAAAGGAATAGTCAAAAGAAAAATAAACTTCATACACTCAAAGGGGGAGCAGAAGAGACAGAAGAAAAGAAAAAAGAACTGGAATACTAAATGACAATCCAAAGGGAAGCGCTGAATAACTTTTGGTATATGATTGTGATGGAATATTGACAAAAGAGACTATTTCAAGGAATCTTAGAAAGCAGGAACTGATGCATAGTGAAGTTAGCAGAACTAGAAGAGTTTCTATGATGACAACAATGTAAAGGAAAACAATTCTGAAAGTATGAAGAACTCTGACCAAAGTAACAAGTAACCATATTCCCTGAAGACCTATGATGGAACATCTGGACTTGAAAGCACTTGTTGACAGAAAGGCTATGGACTCAAGATGTGGAAGGAAACATCCATTTTTGGATGTATGGATTTGTTTTGCTTGACAATGCTTATTTGGTATATAGGTTTTCCCCTTCTCCCCCTCACTGTTTTTAAGTGTGAGAAGGGGTGGTGGTTGTTTTTAAAATATGAAGAAAATTAAAAAGAGGAGAGCTATTGAAATATTTAGGTGAACAGAAAAGTAGAGAAGGGAATCCAGAGGCTCTTATATGTTCTTAATGCTTGAACCAAAGAGAGACAAATTAGAAAAAGAAAACTACAGACTAATATCTTTAATGAATATTGATGCAAACATTTTTTTAAAAAACATTATCAATGAGGCTACCGCAACATTTCAAAGAGATTGTATATTAATTATGATCAGGTAGGACTGATACCAGGAATGTGAATCTGATATTGGTTTAATACCAGGAAAACTGTAAACATAATAGACCATGTTAACAACAAAAACAATTTAAATCACAACACTATATTAAGATGTAGAAAAAGCTTTTGACAAATATGTCATCTATTACTGTGAAACATATTAAAAAGCATAGGAACAAATGAACTTTTCCTTGAAATGATAAATAGTATTGAACTGAAAAACATGATGAAACAAAAAACCTGGATACTATATTTCAGGAATTCATTAAAAAAGGCTATACAGAATTGTTAGAAGCAGCGGGCAAAGTAAAAATTGAAAGGATCCATTAATCATTTCCTGATAGAAATCCCCAAATTGAAAACACCCAGAAATGTCATAGCCAAACCCTAGAGCTATCAGAACCTCCCTCCCCTCCTCCCCACTGTACTGTAAGCAGACTGGAGGGAAAAGAAGTTAAAGTACTAAGGAAGCACAGCCAGGACTACACAAGACTCTGCTACAACTATGATGAAAAGGAAATCATGATATGCACTATTACTGAAAGGCAGCAGAAAAAAGGTTAAAGATCAAGAACTAGTTCTGCTAAACAGAGTAAAGGAGAAAGAAAGACCTTTAATAGGAAAGAGGACTTTTAAACTTTTCTGATGAAAAGGTATGAGCTGTGTAGACTTTTTTAAAAGCCAACACAGGATACAAGAGAAACCGAGAGAGGCAAATGCACTGGAACAAATGGGAAAGTTTTAAAGTGAGAATTAAGTGCTTAAATAATAATTTTCCCCTCTAAAAGAGGGAAAAGAGACAAATGTATCTTCAGAATTCATATTTTTCGAGGGTCATAGAGGAAGTAGAAAAAGACAAATACAGGAACTGCATATGATTTTGTTCTATTTTGATTTTAAGAGACTAACTAAAATAAGGGGAAGAAGAATATGCTTGAAATGAGGAAGAAAAGGAATTTATTTCTCATAATTTAGGTACACCAGAAGTATATAAACATGGAGGTTAAGTGTTAACCTAATCAGTACTAATGCTATTATCTGACTGGGCAAAGGAGTGTTGTGGACACACAGACAATTTAGTATAAGAATACATTAAATCTGAAGGGAAATAGACAGGGGCAGAAAAAGGTGAGGAAGGGATTAAAGGGGGATAGAATTGGGGATAGTAAAGTCACAAGCAAAGCCAATCTCAACTATGGAAGGTGAATTATAAAGAGGAATTAAAAACAGAAAATAAAATGTAAGAACCAAGGATCTAGTTCAGGCTGGGCCAAGAGAGGAGAGACACAAGACTGAGATGGGACCATCCCAATGATAGATTACTGGTGTTGATCCTCTTCTCTTTCATGTTTTTTACAATCTGAAGGTCTGTGGCAACCTGTGGCATGCAAGTCTACTGGCACTATTTTTCTAATGGCATGTGCTTACATTGTATCTTTGTGTCATGTTTTGGTAATTTTTGCAATATTTCAAATTTTTCATTATTATCTGTTATGGTGATCTACTGTGGTCAGTGATATTTGACATTACTATTATAATTGTTTTGGGGTGCCACAAATCATGCCCATATAAGACTCTGAACTTAAAGGATAAATATTTGTTGGTTGTTCTGACTGCTCCACCAGCTGGTAGCCCCTGCCCCTCCCATCCTTTTTCCCTACGCTCACTCTGCCTGCCCCTAATGGCCTCTAAGTGTTCAAGTGAAAGGAAGAGTCAATTGTTGCAGCGGACTTTATTTATTATTATTATTGTCTTAATTTAAGAAATTCCCATAGCCACCTGAACCTTCACTCAGACGACCTTCCACCAGCAAAAGAATTACAATCTGCTGAAGGCTCAGATGATGGTTAGCAATGTTTAGCAATAAGGTATCTTTTAACTAAGGTATGAACGTTGCTTTTTAGACATAATATTATTGCACACTTAATGGACTACAGTATAGTGTAAACATAACTTTTTTATGCACTGAGAAACTAAAAACATTTGTAACTCGCTTTATTGCAATATCTGCTTTCTTGCAGTGATCTGAACCTGAACCTACAATGAGGTACGCCCCTGAGGTATGCCTGTATTGCTACTTGCAGATGATACGATGGTTTAGAGAACCCTGGAGGCTCAGCTAAAATAACTTTAAATAGTTTAAATAATTCAGTAAATTAGAAGGATATAAAAGAAACCCGCAAAAATCATTAATCATAGTGTATATCACCAATACAACCCAGGAGAAAGACAAAAAAAAGTGACTCCATTGAAAACAACTAAGGAGGGTACAAAACATATGGGAGTTCACATAATAAGACTATCTCCATATTAAAAAAGAAAAACGATAACACTCTTTACAGAAATAAAAGAAGGCTTAAATAACTGGAGAACCATTAACTGCTCAGGGTTAGGCCATACTAATATAATAAAAATGACAATACAAATTAAACTTCCAAAAGGCTACTTTATAGAAGTAGAGAAAATATTAACAAAATTCATCTCGATGACCGAATAATCAAGAATCTTAAGGGAAAAGAAAAAATAAGTGGGAATGAAGGGGACTCAGAAGAACTGGATTTCAACCCAAACTACAAAGCAGTAATCACTAAAATTGTTTGGTACTGGTTAAAAAATATGAAAGACCTAAGAGCAACAAGGTGATGCAGTGGATAGAATCTTTGGTTTGAAGTCAGGAAGATCTGAGTTCAAATCCTGCCTCAGGCACTTAGTAGATGTATGACACTGAGAAAGTCTTATAACCTCTCTTAGCCGTAGTTTCTCATCTGTAAAGTGAGGGAATTAGAATGGGTAGTATTAAAATCTTTGTCTAGCTCAAAATCTGTGAGCCCATTATTACTTACTTGGCAAAAAATGCTGATAAAAATGGAAAACAGTCTCACAGAAATCAGGTTGAGCTCAACATTTCATACTATAGCACAATAAACTTCAAATGGATATATGCCTAAATATATGTTCACATTATAAACAAATTATAGGAGAAAGGAGATACTTTCACAACTATGGATATGGAAAGAATTCTTGACTAAATAATACGAAGATGATCATAAAAGGTAAAATGGACAGTTTTGGTAAAATTGAAAAGCTTTTGCACCAGCAAAATAAATGAGCATAAGTCAATTAGTGCTAATAATATTAGCACTTATTATGTGCTAGGCACTGGTCTAAGCACAAAACACATAAATAAGAGAAAAAACATGGCCCCTGACCTCTAAGAGTATATACATTACAACGGGCGAGACAACATGAGAAAACTAGGCGTATGTTATGTGTGTGTATATATTACACACATACTTAGATGTACACCGATATACACAGAGAGATAGGTGACGATTAGGTACAACTGAAGAGAGAGAGAGAGAGAGAGAGAGAGAGAGAGAGAGAGAGAGAGAGAGAGAGAGAGAGAATAAACAGAAGTTAATCTGAGTGGGAAAGGCACTAGAAGTTGAGAGAGGACTACAGAAGGCCTCTTGACAAAAATCAGACTTATGGTGAATCCAGAAGGAAGCCAGGAAACCAACATGTAGAGGTGAGGGGACAGAATAATCAAAGTACTGGGGAAACAGCCAATATAAAGGCATGGATATGGATAATGTAAAAACAGTACAATGGGGAAAAATAACCTGTGTAGCAAATTAATCTGATAAATGCCTGATATCCAAGATGTGGGGAATTGATAGAAATATATGAACCATTTCCCAAGGTACAAACGGGAAGTTTTCAAATGAAGAAAGGTAAGCTCTCAATAGCCATATGAAAAAATGCTCCCAATTCCTAAAAAAAAGAAGATAAATGGAAATTACAACAATTCTGAGGTTCTATCTCACATCCTCATAACCATTAAATTGGTACAGATGACAAAATGGCAGTAGTATGTTGTGTGAAAAGACAAGAACAGCACACTGATATACTTGAGAAAAAATTTTTTTCAGTTAACGGAAATGGATTTTCTTTTCTTCCCTTTTGTCATCATAGAAAATGAAACAAAATGAAACATAACACTTGTAACAAATATGCATGATAAAGTAAAATAAATTCCCACATTGGTTGTCTCAAAAAAAAAAGTTACACGTTTCATCCTGAATCTATTACTTCTTTGTCAGGAGGTAAATAGCACACTTCATCACTGGTCCTCTAGAATCATGGTTGGTTATCTTGTTTATCAGAGTTAAGGCCTTCAAAGTTGTTTGTTCTTATAGTGTTGCTCTATTTGTGTAAATTGTTCCTTATTCTGTTCACTTCACCTATATTATACTCATGTAATGTTGACAGAGCTGTACATTGCTCCAACCATTTCAGAATGCCATTTGGAATCATATCCCAAAAGTCACTAAATTGTGCACACCTTTGACTGAGCATTTTTTATTTATGATGTCGTTACTACTGTGTAGATTGTTCTCCCAGTTCCTCTCACTTTATAAAAAATCAGTTTATTCAAGACTTTCCAGTTTTCTCTGAAACTGTCCCCTTCATCATGTCTTATGACACAAGAGTATTTCATTACTTTTATATACTATAATTTGTTGATTCATTTCCCAAATGATGGGCAAAAATTTTCTTTGTTCTTTGCTATGACAAAAATAAAAGCTGTTATATTTTCCTACATATGGGTCTTTTTTCTTTTTTTTCAATCTCTCGTGAATGGGGCTAGTAGTAGGATCTCTGGGTTCAAAGGATACACATAATTTAATGACTTTTGGGTCATAGTTCTACATTGCTTTGGAGAAGGGGCAGATCAATTCACAGCTCTACCAACAGTACAACAGTATGCCTGTTTTATAATTTTCCTTTTTAAATGATCTCTGCCAATCTAATGAGAGTAAGGCAGAACTTCAGGGGTGTTGTCATTTTGGTAATTCTCATAATATTTCAAACTTTTTCATTATCATTATAGCTATTATGGTGATTTGTGATCAGTGATCTTTGATGTTACTATTGTAATTGTTTTTGAGCACCACTAATAGCAGCCATATAAGATGTCAAACTTAATTGATAAATGTTGCGTGTGTTGACTGCTCCATCAAATGGCGTTCCCCATCTCCCTCTCTCCTCTGACTCCCTACTCCCTGAGACACAACAATATTGAAATTAGGCCAATTAGTAACCTACAATGGCTGCTATAAGTGTTCAGGTGAAAGAATCAATCAATTATGGCAAAATTCACTGTCGTCTTATTTTAAGAAACTGCCACAGTCACCCCAACCTTCAGCAACCATCACCCTGACCAGTCAGTAGCCGTCAACATTGAAGCAAGACCTTTCATCAGCAAAAAGATTATGACTTGCTGAAGGCTTAGATGATGGTTAGCATTTTTTAGCAATTCAGTATTTTTTAGTTAAGCTATGTACACTTTTAAAAAACATAATACTATTGTACACTTAATGAACAACAGTATAGTGTAAACATAACTTACATATACAATGGGAAACCAAAAATTTGTGTGACTCGTTTTATTGTGATATTTTTATTGCAATGGTCTGGAACTGAACCTGTAGCATCTCCAAAGTATGTCTGCAGTTCGGATGATTATTGCTTTGCAGTATAGGCTGGGATCTGGTACAACTAAGCCCCCATTCCTCCTCTATCTTTTTCATTACTTTCCTTGAGATTGCTGACCTTTTTGTTCCTTCAGATGAACTCTCCCCATTCAAAGTTGGGAAACATTTTCTTCACTGTTTTTCTGCTTTATGATGCAACCTTTTATATTCAAGTCACTTATATACTTGAAACTTACATAATGTGAGATGTTGCTCGAAAACTAATTTTAGTCAAACTGATTTTCAGTTTTCTTATAAGTCTTCTTCAAATAGTGAACCACTACCCAACAGCTGGAGTTTTGGGGGTTAGAGAATATTATGCTACTATGTTAATTTGCTTCTGTACATATACTCAATGTATTCTACTGATCAGTTTTTGTTTTTAATTTTCTATTCCTCTACATGAATTTTGGTATTTTTTCTTGCAATATAAAATAATTCTCTGGTTGTTCCATTAGTACAGTGGCACTAAATAAGTAAATTATATTAGGTAGTATTGCCTATTTTATTATTACACTGGATTGGTCTAATCATGAGCAATGACTATTTTGTCTAATTATTTAGGTCTAGTTTTCCTTTAGTTGTCATTTCTTTGATTAAATTAATTAATTTTCAATCCTTTCTTCAAAGGGCCTTTACTGATTTTTTTCATTACACTATGGCTTTTCTGCATGTTTGTGAGGTTATAATGCCCTAAACACATGCTTAATTTTTATAGAAGTGTCAAGTGGAATTCTGAAATTATCTATCTATTTATCTATCTATCTATCTATCATCTATATCTCTACACTCCTTTCTATTCCCTTTCAGATAACTCATTTTCCTAAGATTACATTCAGTCTCTTTTTTGTTTAGCTTTTTGTTAGATTTGTCTCACTCTGAAAGAGGTACACTGAAGTCCCCAACTATTACAATTTTGTTGTCTATCACTGAATAATGACTTTTCCTTTAAGTATTTAGATGCTATGTCATTTAGTTCAATACATTAGTATCTGATTACCTAGTAATTCATTGTCTATGATGGCTTTAAACAAAAGCATAATATTGAACTCCCTGTTAATTTTTTTAATCTTATCTATTTTCACTTATGCCTTCTCTGATATAATAATTACTACCCCTGCCTTTTTGGGTTCAGGTGAAGCACAACAGACTTTGTTCTAGTCCCTAATTTTAACTGTGTGAATCTTTATGTTTTTAGTAAACAACATATTGTTGTATTCTGTTTCCTAATCCAATCTATCCTTTCCCATTCATACCATTCACATTCATGGTTATGACTGTTAATTGCTTTAACTTTTTTTTTTTTTTGGCTAAAGGGGTGAAGTGACCTGCCCAGGGTCACACAGCTAGTAAGTGTCAAGTGTCTGAGGCCAGATTTCAGGTCTTCCTGAATCCAGGGCTGGTGCTCTACCCATCTAGCTGCACCTGTTAATTGCTTTAATTTCCCCCAATCTTATCCTCTTGTAATTTTTCTTCTCCTAATCCTTTGGTTCCCTCTTTAAAGTAAGAAAGAGTGTGCTCAATACTAGTAAGTGATCTTCTGCTCTACTGCCTCTCTTCTTTTCCCCTTGATTAGACCCCAATCACAGATTCTTACCCTTTCTTTCTTTCCTTTTAATCCCTACTTCATGATCCACCCTCTGAGGTTGGAGCTTGTTTTGCTTATGACTAATCCCTCTCTGAACCTATCTTCCCTCTTGAACATCCCTTTCCTCTAACTGTTCATGTTTCATGTTTTCCTATAAAATCATTTAGATTTATGTGTTAGTATATGCATACTGACCTCTTTTCTTTATGCTCCAAGAAGAAAATGAGATTTATACATCTCCTGCTTCTACTATCTCCTTCCCTGTTTTTAGTTTTTCCTTTTGCACTTAACTACGAGAAATAGTGTATTTGACACTTTTTCTTCCTTCCTCTTTCTTCTCTAGTTTATTTTTTTCCATTCTCTTTTTCTTCTTCACTGAAGGTTATCAAAATAGAACAAAACTACCCTGTAGGGCTTGTTTAACTCCCTCTATGGCTTTTGTAGACATTATGACTGAGTAGATACTTGTCTCCTTTCTCAATATTAGAAATGCATGTTTCCTCATCATATAGTTCCTTCCAAAGTGCCTCAACGTATTAACTTTTTAGGTTTCTCTTGACTCCTGTGTCTGCACTTTTATGATTCTCTTTAACTCTGGTCTTATCATCAGGGATATTTGGAAATTCTTTATTTTACTAACCGTGCATTTTTTCCCTTGTAGAATTATCCTGTTTTGCTGGTAAGTTATTCTTATTTGTAAGACTTTACCTTTTGCTCTTTGTACTAACATATTCCCAGCTCTCCTGTCAATAATGCTAGCTGGCACATATTCTGTGATACTAAATGTAGTTTCTTGATGCTTGACCACTTTCTTTCTAACTTCTTATAGCACTTTTCCCCTTAATCTCAAAGCTCGGAATTTTGGCTATTATATTCCTAGGAGTTTTCATTTTGGGGTTTCTTTTAGGAGGTGACCACGGGATTCTTTCTATTTTCACATTGCCTTTTGATTCTAATAACTCTGGGCAGTTTTTATTCATGATTTCCTGAAGTATGCCACCCAAGTCATCTTATTTTAGTTATGGTTTTCTGGTAGTCTGATGATTCTTAGGTTAAATCTCCTTGATCTGTTTACTAGATTGCTTTTTCAATGTGATACCTTATAGTTTCATTTTTAAGAAAATTTAAAAAATTTTGTTCTCTTATTTATTGCCTCATGGAATCATTGATTTCTTTTTGGTCCATTCTAATTTTCAGTGAGCCCATTTCTTAGGTAATATATTGCACCTTTTGTATTAAGCTGGTTTTCTCTTATAATTCTTTCTTCTACAACTTTCACTTCATGTATAATATCCTTTGGAAAAAAATCTCATTTCATCTTTTCCAAGAATTCTATATGCCTTGTGACCAATCCATTTTTTTAAAAATCTGAGACGCTGACTATAGCTGCTGTCTTACTCTCTCTTCCTCTGAGCTCTGGATTCATAAAATTCCTTTACTGTTTTTGTCTTCTGTTTATTCATATCTTAAACTACTTCCTGAATTGGGAATCTGTCATGGTCAGGGACCAAATCCTCCTGTATGTTTAGATGGGAAAGTGGACTCCTGTTTGGTCCTGATTTGTATTCTCTGCGGTCTTGCTGTAGACATCCTTTCCTCTGGTGTCTGCTGTTTACAAAGAGCTAGCAGGTCCTGGGTTTGCCTACATCCTCCAGATACAGAGTGCCGAGCTTTTCAAGGTTATCATGAGTGGTCTGGCTTTTGGCCAATTTTCCTAGCTCATCATGTATACAGATTAACCACTGCCCTCTTGGTAAGAGCTTTGTCGACTCTCATCTCCATGTCTGGGCTCAGACTTCCATGGGTGCTCAACTGCCTTGGTGCCTTCTAGTCAGAGCACTTTGGTCTTCTGATCCATAAGTCCAGGGCAAGTTTCAGCTACCTACCTGTTCTGAGGCTTCCCAGAAAGAGCGCTGTGTGGCTGACAGACCAGGAAGGCCTCTGATTGCTGCAGCTGCCTTTCAGCTGAGTCTCTCCTCTTTAAATATCTATAGGTTTCTAGCCTCTTTTTGCTGATGTAGCTTGAAGGTACTTACTGTAGCTTTTCTCTTTACTTCTTATTCATTATATGACTTGGATCTCTTTTATCTTTTAGTATATCGGTGGAAATTGGGTTGCTTTTTTGCTCCTCTTCATTCCTTTATCTTGACTGGAGGTCTACAGAGGTAATTTCAAAGAGTGCAGAGAAAAGACACACAGGATCCCATTCTATAGGAATGGTGAATAGAGCATGATGGGAAGCTCTCAACAATAAAATTCTGAAGAAACAAAGGAACAGCTACTGTAGACTTTTAAAAGATAAGAACAGAAGACAGAAGCAAGGACAGGAAAAGAGGATGGACATAGCACTATGAAAATATTTTCAGGAGCATTAAAATTCAGAATAAGCTGAAGGTATGAGAAAAGCTAAGGAAAACAAAAAGCTTGTTTCATTTTTATCTATATTGGTGGAAAGAGCATGACTCAAGAAGAAATAGGCCTTTTGTTTACAGTAGATGAGATCATAAGAAATGACAAAGAGAAGGCAGGATTGCTGTATTTTTACTTTTCTTTTTCTTCCTTTTCCAAGGAATATTAAATGGGAAATGCCAATAGGTAGCTGTCCCCAAAGATTAACTAATGACATAGTGAGAGAGTAGTTATTTGCCCTTGATGATTTCAAGACACTTAGCCCAGATGAAGTACATCCTCTGGTAGAACTAGATATGATTTCTGAGAGACTGTCAATGATACGTGAAAAATTGTGGTAAACAACAATACCTCTATTAGGTCTGTTTCCCAAGGTGATCAGGGAGAAAGTGAAAGAACCTATATGTTCTAAAATATTTATAGCAGCCCTCTTTGTGGTGGCAAAGAACTAGAAATTGAGTATATGTCAATTAACTGGGGAAATTGTAGTATTGTAGCATATGATTGTGATGGAATACTACTGTACTGTAAGAAGTGATGGGCAGCTTGATTTTAGAAAGACATGGAAAGACTTGCATGAAATAATGAAAAGTGAAATGAACAGAACCAAGAGAATGTTGGATACAGTAACAAGAATATTGTTCTAAGAACCATTGTGAACGACTAAACTATTCTGAGTACTATAAATATTCAAATCAACACAAAGGACCATGAAGGAAGATGCTATCCATCTCCAGAAAAAGAACTGATAAACAGAACTATGCATAGTGTGATTTTACACATACACACACACATGTATTTTTATACATGTCTATGTCAAATGGTGGTCTTTTCTACTGTAAGATGGGAAGGGAGACAGCTTGGAACTAAAAATGTAACCAAAAAAATTAAATAAAAAAAGAAAAACTATGGTAAACCAAAGAAATACCACAGTCCTGGTGAGGGACAAAAGTCCTAATTTTCCAAAAAGGAAAGAGAATAGTCTGCAAGACATAAGGAAATAAGCTTGCTTTTAATTATTATGAAAATTTTAGAATAGATCATTAAAGAGATGGCTGGTGAGCATTTAGAACAAAAGCAGTGATTACAAAGGGCCAGCATGTCTGTATGAAGAACAGGTCACACAAGAATAACTTTATTTCCTCTTTTGATAGTTTCTAGACTAATAGAACAGGAGAATGTCTTGAGTATAGTTTCTATAAATTTTAGCAAGGCATTTGATAAAACTCTCTCATTCTGTTCTTGTGGAACTGATGGAGAGATGTGGCCTAGATAAAATCAATCAACAAGGATTTATTAAATATCTACCCAATAATATGCCAGGTGCTAGGGATACAAAGTCAAAAGTGAATCGTCTTTTTGCCTTCAAGGAGCATACAGTCTAGCCAAGGGAGACATGTGGTCCCTTCTGGAGACTATTTTGTATTTTAGCAGTTAAGGCTAATGGGTTTAGAAATTTTTATTTAATGAGTTTTTATTATGCAATTTTGTATTTACTTATCTGTATAAATGTTGTTTTCTTCCATTAGCATGTAAGCTCCTTGAGAGCAGGGACTGCTTTTTTTTTTTTTGTTCATTTTTGGTCTCTGTGTCCTCAGCACTTTGCACAACACCTGGCCCAAGGCAGACACCTAATAAATGTTTATGAATTGAAATCAATGTACAGGAGCTCCTAGTATAATAATTCAGGTAATTAGCTAACACACAGCTAATAATAATAGCTAACGTTTTATATAACATCTACTACATGCTAGGCACTGTGTTAAGCACTTTACAATATTATCTCATCTAATTCTCACACAACCCTGTGAAACAGGTGCTGCTGTTCCCATTTTACAGTTGAGGAAACTGAGGCAGAGGTTAAGTGACTTGCCCAGGGTCATACTAATAAGGTTGGATTTGAACTCAGGTATTCCTGACTCCAGGCCCACCTTTCTATCTACTGTTATCACCTAGCAGCCTACATATAGAGGAGTTACATTGCAAAAGTTCAATTTTATGCCTGTTAGCTGTAACTCTGAATGCATTTTTCTACAAAAACTATTGGTAAAATTCTCAGGCTAGCTCTTTCTGGCTCTGCTACTTAGCTGTATGATGTTGGGCGAAAAAATTCCTCTTCGGGATAGGACAAAAACTCAAATCTTTTGACTCTCACTACAGTCTTTTTTCCATTGTACCAAGAAGCTTTTCAAAAAGCTGATGGAATTACTTAGAGGAATATGAAAATGCAGGTGGAAATTCTCAAGGGGACTTGAGTCACACAGGTCTTCCTTTTCTTTTGGAGATTATATCTCCTTATTTCTTTCAGGCTAGAAGTACAACGGCCAATAATGGGCCTGATCCTAATACTGGTCAGCATTTGATCAGTTACTCAGATTATATGCATGTACCATCACTCCTGGCCCTGAATCACTTTCAAGGGCTTTAGTAGTTAAGGTTAACAGGTTTAGAAAATTATATTTAATGATTCTCCAAAAAGAAAGTTTATTATCAGCATCATTCTTACACTTACTAACCATAATTAAGGTAATTTTTTGGCTCACAATTGGAAGATGGTGGGAGACAGATTTTCCTGAGTACTGCAAAGCATTTAGGAGAGAGAAGGGGTGAGGTGGGGAGTGGTAAACATGAGAAAAAAGATTGCCTAAGGTAAAATTAATCAAGTTGTGAGTAGTGAAAGAGAATGTGATATACATCTAGGAGAAGACAAAGGATAAGAGAGAAGGAAGAGATGGTTGTTCAAATCTCTCTGACCAGCTGCTATCTAGGTAGAATTTGTGGCAAAAGGGAGTGATAACAGGATTTGGGGTTGGGAGGCACTCAATCAACAGGCATTTATTCACCACCTACTATGTGCTGGGAATAGTACTAGGCACCAGGGATACAAATAAAAATGAGACCATCCTTACGCTCAATAATAATAGTAACGGCTAAGCAATGTAGTTATTTTAAGCTTTGCAAAGTGCTTAATATATATTATCTCATTAGATATTCACAATAACTCTGTGAGGTAGGTGTTATTATTGTCTCCATTTTCACAGATGAGGAAACCAAGGCCAAGAGAGGTTAACTGACTTGCAGAGTGTCATACAACTCCTGAGGCAGGATTTAAACTCAAAGTCTTCCTGGACTCCAGATCTAATGCACTACCCACTACACTACCTGTAAGTTTATAGTATGTATGGGGAGAAGGGGGAAAGGAGACAAAGACCCTCTCAAAGTCTCTCTGATGAACTTTAGAATTGATTGTGTGACACAGGAGACACTGGCATGGGACCGCCTAGTGTGTGTGCCCTCATCAGAGAAGGTGTTGTGCTCTATGAGCAAGCAGAACTGAAGTGGCTCACAAGAAATGCAAGATGTGCAAATTTAGAGAATCCACCCCAAGTGTTCACATGGACTATTTGTGCCCGATCTGTGGCAGAGCATTCTGAGCTTGTATTGGGTCCGATCAGCCACAGTCAGACTCATTGTAACTTAACTCTAACATAGTGATGTCATTTTCGCCCTCTTCAAGAACGAAGGACAACAATCAGAACCTATATAAGTTTAGAGTAAGTTTGGGGACACACACACACACACACACACACACACACACACACACACACACGGATATAATGTTGACAGACAAGTAAATACAGCACACAAAGTAAATAGTGATGGAGGGGCACTAACAATTGGAAAAATTGGAAAAGGCCTTGAAGAAGATGGTACTTAAATCTTGAAAGGAGTCAGGACTTCTAAGAGGCAGAGGTGAGGAGAGAGAACATTCAAGAATGAAGGTCAGCTTCAATTATGCCATAGCAGTGGAAGAAATACTATTGCATCTAGGAAACAGAAAGTAGGCCAGCTTTGCTGGAATGTGGAGTATGTCAGGAGGAGAGGAGAGAATAATGTGTAACAATAATAATGTGGCGTGGAAAGAGATAGGGTAGGGGTTTGACTGAGAAGGGCTTTAAGTGCTAATTAGAGGAATTCCTATTTTACCCCAGAGGCAATAGGATTTAAAGAAGCTTCTTGAGTAGTAACATGGTCAGACTCGTGTTTTCAGAATATCATTTTGGTAGCAGTGAGGGGAATGGATGGGAAAAGGGAAAGCTTGGATAAAGACAATGTAAAATCAATAATTAAGGAACCAATTGTTCTTAAATGCAAGGTATTATTTATAATCGCTTTTGACAGGTGGTATGGTAACTTCACCAACCTTTTTTCTTCTTCCTAGTACTTTATATCTCTGTCTCACAATCAATTTCATCAATAAAAACATGGCATAAAGCTAATTTGTATATTCTAATTTCAATGGCTGGTAATGCACATTCACATGTACCAGAGCAAATAAGATTGTTTCTATATACATATGTGTATCAGTTGGCCAGTTTAATGTTGTAGGATATACAGGTGGGATTCTCTATTCACACACTTTTGCCAAAAAATTGTTAAAACTTTTTTTTCAGATAAAATATTTAAATTATTTTTAGCTAAAAATTTTAAATTAGAAACACATAGAAAATAAAAATGCAACTTTGTTGTGAAAACGGTCCAAACAATTAGCATCTACAGGTGCTCAATAAATGTTTATTGAATTGAATTGTATACAAAATTCTTAATTGTAGCAATCATCAGACTATGCGTATCAAAATGAAGATTATAAACATAAACTTCCATCTCAGAAAGTGACTTTTAGATCTACCATCTCATATAATAGCACAGCAATTAAATTTCCCCACTCATATGTGACCCATGAAATATGTAACAACTACGTTAGACAGAAATATTTTCTTTACAACCAATCAAATCAGTCTCCTTCAATCTTTTAGCAATGTTTAGTGCAGGGGTGGGGAATCTGGCCTTCTAGGTCCTTGGGTGTGACCTTCTGACTGAGTCCTTATATTACAGGGATTTGTTCTGCGAAGTCTGGATTCAGTCAAAGGGCTGCACTTGAGGACCTAGAGGGCTACCTATGGCTTTGAGGCCACAAGTTCCCCATCCTGGGTTAGTAGCTTTTCTTGCAGCCTCAAGCTAGATTCTTTTTTTTTTTTAATTTTTAAAATTTTTCATTTTTAGGCAATTGGGGTTAAGTGACTTGCCCAGGGTTACACAGCTAGTAAATGTGAAGTGTTTGGTCTGAGGTCGGATTTGAACTCAGGTCCCCCTGACTTCAGGGCCGGTGCTCTACCCATTGCGCCACCTACCTGCCCCTCAAGTTAGATTCTTGAATGTTGCTTTAACTTTAAAAAATGTTTAGAACATACACAAAGTTTTTTTATAATTAAAAAAAAGCTGTGCGCAAAGGAAAAAGCCATTTGTACAAAGCTATTCCTAATAGTGCTAGATAGAAATGGAAAAAAAGAAAGGAAACAATCAAAATGCCAAATAATAGAATAGTTAAGCAAACTATAGCACACTGATATGATGGAATACTAAATAGTTATTCAAAATTACAACTACATATATTATACTGATATATGCAAAATGTTTTTACGATATAATAGTAGGTGAAAAAGAGGAAAATAAAAATTGCACATACATAGTGATTAAAATTATGTAAGAACCTATTCAGTTCAGTTGTCTTGAACAGTTGTAAAATGACATCACTGTGCTAGAGTCAAGTTACACGTGTGTCCTACCGTGGCTGATCAGACCAATACGAGTTTGGAATGTTCTAATACAAGTTGGGCACAAATAGTCCATGTGAACATTTAGATTCTCTAAATCTGTGCATCTCCCATTTTTTTCTTTCTTTTCGTAAGGCAGCTGGAGTTAAGTGATTTGCCCAGGGTCACACAGCTACTAAGTGTTATGTGTCTGAGGCTGGATTTGAGCTCAGGTCCTCCTGAATCCAGGGCTGGTGCTCTATCTACTGTGCCACCTAGCTGCCCTGAATCTCCCATTTCTTTTGAGCTACTTCAATTCTGCTCTGCTCACAGAGTACAGCACCTTTTCTGATGAGGGCATGCCATGTTGGGTGGTCCTGTGCCAGTGTCTCCCATGTCACATAACTCCAAAGTATAGGGTATTCAGTTTAGTAGTTTTTTGGTCATGTCTGACTCTGTGACCCAAATTGGGGTTTTCTTGGAAAAGATACTGGAACAGTTTGCCATTCCTTCTCTAGCTCATTTTATAGATGAAGAAACTGAGGCAAAGAGGGTTAAGTGACTGTCCCAGGGTACACAGCTACTAAGTGTCTGAGGACAGATTTGAACTCAGGAAGATGTGCCTTCCTGCCTCCAGGCCCAGCATTCTATCCACTGTGCCACCTTGCTGCTCATAAAAACCTATAGTGTGCATTAATAACACACAAGATATAGCCAAGGGTAGGAAACCTGCAGCCTCGAGGCTTCACAGAATAAATCACCTGTTCTGTAAAACCTGGACTCAGTCAAAAGACCGCACCTGAGGACCTAGAAGGCCACATGTGGCCTCAAGGCCGCAGGTTCCCCACCCCTGAGTCACAGACAAACAGTTAAAAGTGACCTTTGAGAAAAATCTAGTCTGACTTCCTCATTTTGATGTTTTTCTTTTTGGAGACTAGTTCTCCCTATCTTGCCCAGGCTGAAGTGTAGTGGTCCCTCACAGGTCCATCCCAATTCTGATCAGCATAGACACTTTCACAGCTGCCTTCTTTGGACCTGGTCTTCCTTAGGCAACCTGGTGGTCTTCTGTTCCTGGGGTGCGCACCACATTGATGCTAGGATCAGCACAGCTCCCAGCTTGAGAACTCAGTTGATCCACCAATCTCAGTTTTCCTGCTAGAGAGATTACTCCCACAGCTGGCCTCTCTAATCTTATTAATGAAGAAATGGTATAGGAAAAAAGCTGTACCCACTGTACCAGCTGTAGCTGGCCAAAGGCTATTCAGCCAGTTAGCGACAGAGTCGGTACTAGAGCCCAAGTTTCCTGATTCCTGGGTCCAACATTCTTTCTACTATACCACACTCGCTTGAAGGAAATTCATAGTCTCTACTCAGCAACATCTTAGTTTTAGAGACCTCATTTCAATTTCAAAATAAGTATCAGGATCTGTGTTTTTTCCTTGACTTACATATTAAAAGTACTCCAAAGAAATAACTTACTTGAATATACAAAAAACCCCATTAATCAAGTGTCTGTCAGATTCCATCTCTGAACATGAGGAACAACAAACAAATGCAGTGGTTGGAGGTCCACCCCCTACTTCTTCAGAATAAACTGAATCCTATGAAAGGTGCTAAAGCATAACTAGAAATTAAAAGAAAGCTATAATATTTTACTTTCCACAAGGGGAACAGGCAAACCATTTGCAGTGAAACTAAAAATGACTGAAATTTTCTACTACAACTCCCATTTATATAAAAACTTATGGTTTGCAAAGTGCTTTCATCACAAGCAGAAAGGTTAGCAGTACAAATATTATTAGTCCCATTCTTCAGTCTACAGACGAGGAAAATGAATCACTTAGATATTAGGCCATTTGCCTGATCACATACAATAAATCTTTATGGTGGAATTCAAACTCAGGGCATTAATTTTTTTTAATTTTATAATACTCTTTATTTGATTAAAGAATTTGTATTCTTTGTGTACACTGGAATGTTATATTCCCTATGTAATTATTTTACAGGGTTACAAAACTTCTTTCATTTTAAATATTATCCCAAAAGTAACTTCAAAAAAAAAAAGTTCTTGTGAAACTAAACCTGACTTTTTAAAATCATATGGACAAGCAACTCTTAAACAAAATTGGATTAATAATATTTCTCACCTACTTAACTACATGACAAATTTCTTCTCCCTGTCTCCCTCCCCCTAAAACCCTCACATGGAAACCAAGTTGAAGATTCCTCCCTGATGCAGTTGAGAGAAAAAAAAGGGGGAAGGCCAGGAACTTCCTTGGAAGACAATCCCAGGGCCATTATCAAAATATGAACTGCTTCAAGCGAACTCTCTACAAGGGAGAGAGAAGGGCTCTTTCATTGGCCAAAGGGGCAGGTGTATTTCTATACATGAGTTGTTAGCTTGTCCCCTCTGCCAGTCGCTGCTGCAGGACGAGGTAGGGCATTAATTTTTTTAAAAGTGTGTAACATGATAAAAGCAAAAGATATATTACTACTTAATACAAAAGTTTAAAACACACAATGAGAAGCTAACTGTGATCTGAATGTATTCTAGAATGGTGCTTACTGGATTGTCAACCTAATAGTACAAAGTATCACTACTTTGACTTTCTGTTAACTGAGGAATAAGAAAATTACTTCCTTTTGGTGCCATCCCTGGGCAACTGACATGGGATGGGATTATGAAACTGGGAATGGGATGATAAACTCTTAAAGTTGATGGACCTGCAAGTCCTAAAAGAAATGTATTTTTAAACTACAAAGCGTGCATTTATTTTGCATCTGTGTGTATAAAGATCACAGGATTAAATCCAAAATATAAAAAAACCTAAAACTTCAATGATCCACAATTTCATCAGCCTGGGTACTGTTTTCATCAATACTGATCTCAAACCCTCTATGTCTTAAGAGAAAGTCTTCATAAGTTGTTGTGGCAAAAAAAAAAATCATCACCTAGTGCCCAACCTTCTGGTAAGGAAGCTTTCCAAACTTAGCTAAGGCTGGTCCTTGGATGACAGACATACAGTCTTTTGCCAGGTCTATACTCTAAGTGTTTCCAACATGGTAGAACCTGCCAGAGTTTGCACTCTGCCGGAACAGCCGTTGAGAACCCAGGGTCATCTTCATGCCATTACAGAATGAGGTACTGGAATCAATCTTTAGTTGGGAAAAGAAACCCAAATCATATGCAATTAGCATAAAATGTATCCTAACAAGTCAGCTTATTTTACAAGGATTAATTTCATAGTTATTAGCATCAGGATTTTTAGGTCTCCATGGAAACTTTATAATTTTCCTTCTAATATAGTGAAGGGGTAAATAGTATTTTTTAGAGAGGGATATAGAGCAAGGTCCTAAAATCAGTTCCTCTAATAAAACTGGGAGATGGAATAGAGGTATGTGATAGGGGTTGGGTTGTGGTGATGACCAAGGACCCACCAAAGAGAAGAAAGATGGATTGAAGTGTGTTTCTGCTTCTGTTACTGAATTGAAAGGAGGGGTATAGGGCAGTAATTCTCATAAGTGGTAAGGAAGCCATTAACATTTTAAGGAGGCATATCAAAATTATGCTTCCCATTAGAAATATGAGGAAATAATTTAGTAAGAAGAAAGTTAGAGATATTAGAAATTAATGGCAGAATCAGGTCCAGAACTTGGGACACCTGTGAATTTAGTATATTTCTTTCACGTACACTACGTCTAATTTACTTGCATTATGGAATATGAGTTGAATTATTGAAATTATAAATTTTTTAAAGGAAAGGGAAAACATCTAGAGTAAAACATGTTATTTTGATGTTAGTGTGACAACATAAGAACTTGGTTTCACATTCAGTAGAAAAACACACTGCTGCCAAATCAGCACAAATGCTTAAATTCTGAACCACAGATAACTTGCTGAGAAAAAAAAAACACAAAACTTCCCAGAATTTATTTTTCTAAATGCTAAATTTTTGACTGTATAAATGAGATCATAGGTATGCCTCACTTTCTATAAATGACCCATTCCTGTAGAGTTCTGCATAAATAACATCTAAAAAAATCTAATCATATTTCAAATATATTGGAAACAAGTCTTTCTATTTAAGGAAATCTTCTGGTATATAATTTTGTAAAGAGAATAACCATAAGCTCATTTGTCTTATTTTATAAATTTGGATTGTTATAGATTTGATATGCTGAATGAATACAACAAAATAAATTTTCTGTGCCTCCAACTTACCATTCTATACCTTAATCTCTGTACCCCTTAATCCCTGCCTAATTATATCTTACTTATCCTTCAAGGTCTTGCTCAAATGCCATACTCTCCACAAAATATTCTCTGATCCTCTAGCAGGAATTGATTACTCCCTTATCTAGTCTCATAATACTTTCAATTCCTCTCATATACTGGTGTGTGTGTGCTTGTGGGTCTGTGTGCACATGTATTTCTTTTTGGGTCAGGACCTGGGATACTGTTGGTGTGGTTTAAGTCCTATAACTTGTAGTTTTAGAGAGTGGTCTATAGTATTGAGACAGTTAAATGATTTGTCCATAGTTACAAGGATATTTGTTTGTGTCTCCCCCTCCGCCCCACCTCCCCAGCTAAGGCACAACAACATGCTTCAGTGGGAGGGTGGTATCTTATGTAGTTTCCAATTTGCGCCAAAATTACATGGCGAGCTGCAAATACTTGCCTAAGTGGCTTGAGAATTCCTGGACCACAGGTTAGTGATGACTTTCTGCTTTTGTTTCATTTTATGATCGCAGATCTGAGTTGAAAGGCTTGATAGAGGCCTTTTTTCAGCTCAAGAGATAGTAGTAATCAAGGCACTGAGAGATTTACTGTAGAACACATATATTTGTGCCCACTCAGTCCCAATTTTGGGAGTTCCCAAATTTGAGAATGTGTAGATCAGGCTAACTAGTGAGAATAAATTTCCTGATGCAACACATACCTTGCAGAAAGATAACCTATATGCTGCCTGTGTGGCATTCCAAGTGGAAAGCAAAATCAGTGAAGTTACTCAGTGCTTGTTCAACAAGCTTGTTTGCTTTCCAGGGGGAGGCTAAACCATAGGGTAGGATTATGATTCTTGGAGTGTCAAACTCTGTAAATGCATAATTAATGGAAATGCCAATAGCACCTCCAAGTTAAGTTTCCTTAATGGGGAGGTGATGGGCTATTTTAGTGAATTCAAGTTACCTGTCCTGGATGACTTATTTCCTCTTGTAATTGAAAGAATTTGTAGATATGATTTCTGAAGTGAGTGAGATTTAAAAGGTCATGAAAAAGAAGAGAAATCCTGAAAGAAAGAGGTCCTGAAAGTGTTGTCCTGATTTTCAAAATAGAGAAGAGGATTTTGTAACACATTGGCCAACAAGCCTGATGTTGATTCCTAGGAAAAATTCAGGAGACTGTTAACAAATACATAATAAAGGAAGAAGCCATTACAAATAATTAGGGTGGCTTTGTCAAGAATAGGTCATGCCACAAAACAGGAAAATGATAAGTGCTGGAGAAGATGAGGGAAAACTGGAACACTAATTCACTTTTGGTGGAGTTGTGAACTGATCCAACCATTCTGGAGAGCAGTTTGGAACTACGCCCAAAGGGCTAATCCAAAGTTTGACCCAGCAATACCACTGCTAGGTCTGTATCCCAAAGAGATCACACAAATGGGAAAAGGACCCACATGTACAAAAATATTTACAGCAGTTCTTTTTGTGGTAGGAAAGAATTGGAAATTGAAGGGATTACCCATCAGTTGGGGAATAGCTGAACAAGTTGTGGCATATAAATGTAATGGAATACTACTGTGCTATAAGAAATGAGCAGGGAAGACTTCAGAAAAATCTGGAAAGACTTATATGAACTGATGCATAGTGAAGTGAGCAGAACCAGGAAAACATTATACACAGTAACAGCCACAATGCGCAATGACTAACTTTGATTCTTGGCAATGCAAGAATCCAAGAGAACTCCAAATGATTGAAAATGTTATCCACATCCAGAAAAAGAACGATGAGTCTGAATGCAGATCAAAGTATATTATTTGTGCACTCTCTCTCTCTCTCTCTTTTTTTGGTTTCTTCTTTCTTATGATTTCTCCTATTGGTTCTAATTCTTTTTTACAACATGACTAATGTGAAAATAGGTTCAATATCAATGTATATGTAGAGCCTATATCAAATTGCACACTGTGTTGGGGTGAGAGGAGGGGAGAGATGGGGAAAAATTTGGAACTCAAAATCTTATGGAAATGAATGTTGAAAACTAAAAATAAATAAATTTTTAAAAAAAGCTATAATGCTATAGTTGGTGGTCAAATAGTAAGAAAGGATAATTAGCAAATTGATGACTGTTTCCATTTCCATTTCCATTATTAAAATTTGTTAACTGTAAAAAAAAAAAAAGAATAGGTTATGCCAGCCCAACTTATTTCTATTTTTGACAGGGTTGCTAAACTATTAAATGAAGAGAATGTGGTAGGCATATTTCACTTAGCTGTGAGTAATGCGTTTGATCTTAAATCAAGGATGTGCTGGTAAACATTTATTCACCAGTTCTCCAAGAGGGAAAAAAATTGCATCAATGGTACACTTTTGAGTTTAATTTGTATTAACATTTTCTCCATCACTTTCCTAACTCTAAGCAATACACAGAATAATAAATCAAGCCCTTATTTGTATCATTTATTAAGTTCCAATGAGTTGGTTCCAGCATACACCTGCAATCTTACTCTTGCAGAAATGATATAGAGTTCACTAGATGATATAACTGGAAGGATTCAGAAATGACTGAATGGCCCAACTCAGAGTAGTTACTAATGGTTCAATGCCAACTTGGTTGGAAGTCTTCAATGGAGTGCTCTAAGGATCTGTGCTTGATTTTGTACTGTTTAGTAATTTAATAAAAAACCTGGAAAAATGTATCGATAGCATGTTTATCAAATGAACATAAACAGTTACATAAAGCTAGAAGGGATAGCTAAGATACTAAATGATATGGTTAGGATCTAAATAAATCTTGGTAGGTGAGAGGAGTGGAGTAAATCTAATAAACTGAGGAATCATGATCAAATAATAGTCTGCCTGAGAAAGATCCAGATATGTGGCTGCCTACAAGCTCAATGTGTTTTTGGGTTGCATTTTCCATGAATAAAGAGGTGATAATTTGTCAGTACCCTGTTCTTGTCAGGCCATTTGTGGAGCACTGTGTTTGGGTTTGGGTACCATAAGTTAAGGACAAAGATAAGCTGGAGAGAGGGAGAGAGGGAGGGAGGGAGAGAGGGGAGAGAGAAAGAGAGAGAAGAGAGAGAGAGAGAGAGAGAGAGAGAGAGAGAGAGAGAGAGAGAGAGGATGACAAAGGTGGTAAACGTTAAGAAAATAGTTTAAAGGAACTGGGCTTATTGAGTCTGGGGAATTAAAGACTCAGTGAAAGAAAGAACATGATGGCCATTTAAAAATATTTGTCAGGCTGTTATCTGGAAGCAAGATGACTTGGTCTATTTGACCACAGACAGTATAACCTGGAAGAATGAGGTAGAGGCATATTTATGTCTGAACAAAGTCTGAAACAACTAGAACTGTCCAGAAGTTGAATGGGCTCCTCAAGAGGGGATGGGTTCCCCGTCATTATCAAGTGAAGGCTGGGATGACTGCTTGTCAGGAACATAATAGCAGAGATTCAGTATAAGTTTGACAAGATTTTTACCAAGAACCCTTCCAACTCTAAGATTCTGTGTGTTCCGTGTTTTTCTGTTTATGGGCTCCTTTCAAGTCTTCACTTAAATAAAAGTTACCCTGAAAGTGATATGCATTTCATACTTTGAGTGCTTTTATGGGAGATGGGGAAAATCTACCATACAAGCTAGATGCTGAGAATGTTAGGTGATTTCCCTGGTGAATTTCCAGTGGGGGACAATGAGCCAAATGACATTCTTGGGGTAAGGGGTCTCATGTTTAACCCAGGGAAGTGAAACTCTGGGCCATGGGTAATATCCCGAAAGCTCATCTGAGATCTGACGAGTTGATTTTTGATAGACTCAAATTATGTACTCTCTTTTGGATAGTTTAAGACATTTTCAGGGTTCATTCATATTTATAATTTTTTTTTAAACAGATTCAGATTGTTCATTCTACTATGGCCTAAATTCACACAGTTTGTCTAGGATCCTTATGGACTCCAGATTCAAAAGAAAAGGCAAATATACAGCCTGATGGCCTAGTAACTGCAAATGTCTTCACTTTTGGAGGGGAAGCTTGATCAGTTGACTTTTCCATTCTTTTTTTTTTCTTTTCCTTTTGGCTAGGCAATGGGGTTAAGTGACTTGCCCAGGGTCACACAGCTAGTATGCGTTATGTGTCTGAGGTCGGATTTGAACTCAGGTCCTCCTGAATCCAGGGCCGGTGCTCTATCCACTGCGCCATCTAGATGCCCCTCAGTTGACTTTTCAACATTGTTTCTCATCAACCCTGCACTCACCCAGGACCTACATCTGGACTGCCTTTTGTACTGGTTTCTGACTTGAGGCTCAAAAGGTGACTTCCAATTGACCCAAAGATCTGTTCAGAGTCCCAAATGCCTTGGCTAAGCTTAGACGTCTCTGATGAAGGCTCCCTCCCTCTTTCTATTTCTTGTCTTTCCTTCTTCTCCCTTCCTTACTTGTTCAATACTATATGCTATTTTCAGTTGTTTAGCTTTAATATTTCTTGCCTTTTTTTTTTTTTGGGTAGTGATGGTGATGGCGGGGTGTGTGTGTGTGTGGCTATTGAATTTGTATAATTAGATTTTCTCAGGAGGGATAAATTCAGTCTCTAGGTTGAGCTGTTAACATAGGGTCCCTGGACCTTGCAAGAGGTTTCTGGCTACATTTCTGGAAGTGTGAATTTGGATGAGAAAAAAATTCTATCTTTAAATATAATGACTCTCTTTTTAACCCTATTTCATTTTATGCATTTAAAAACATTCTGAGAAGACATCCATAGAAGTCCTCAGATTACTAGAGGTCCATGGCACAGAAAAGGTTAATTTTTGCCCTAAGCCTGCCGTAATGGGAAGGCAGAGTACTTCCAAGAGACTTGATTTGGGGAATGTCTAAGAACTATGCGACATAAATATTATTCAGAGAATGACTAAGAAAGAACCAATTAAGAACTGTGCCTAATGGACAAGTACTGGAGCTCCCTAGATCCCCAGAGAGCTATTTAGATTTGGGGACACAATATGTACTACCAACGTGCCCTGAAGCATCCCAGTTTGATTTGCTGTGATGGAAAATATTCAACTGGGAAGAGAATATAAGCTGGGGAAGGGGAGCAGAGGAGACCTTTATTACTTTGATGAATTCCCCCAATCGATCTGACAAGATTATAGGGGGTAGATCTTTTTTGGAGACACTTGCCCACAGGGTATAAGCATGCCCCATGGCACCATACTGGATGTGTTTCAGAAACTAGAATTGTTTCCTAATAATTAGCTGAAAGAGAATCAGCTGCCCCTCTCTATGGCCTATAAAAGTGAGCTGATCTCACTCTTTCTCCCTCTTGCCTCTTTTTCATTGTTGAAACAAAATGAATGCAGTAGCGTGGACCCTTTTTTTTTTTTGAGTTGTGAACTTGTGCCCATGTGCAGTTTCTTTTCTCTAGGAAACGCAAATTGCAATTTGTGCCATAATCACATGAGTTATAGGTACCTGCCGAGGTGGCCTGAGAGGGGACTCCGGTTTTTAGGTTGCTGGTCACCTGCTATTCTAAGCACAAGTTCAAGGCAGAAGCCCTGACAGTGAACCTCCCTAGCTCAAGAGATAGTAGTAGATATGGAACTGAGAGATTTCATGGAGAAGCAGCCTAAAGTTTGAAAGTCTGGAAATTAGACCTTATGGAGAAAGGGAAAGTAATTTTCTCACACATCATATTCTTTAGAGAAAGAAGAGGATAGTCCAAATAGTTCTTGAACACCATCCTACTTAGAGATGAAAGCCAGTGAATTCCTTGGTCTACAGGGAGGGAGATTTCTTCTTCAGCAGTCCTAAATGTATGTTTATACTCTGAGCATAATCTTAACCACAGGATGGTATGTATCTTGGGGTATAGAATTCTATGAGAAAGAAGTTGCCTTGAAATCATTCCAGAATTCAGTTTTCTTCTGGGTAAGCTGTTGGGCTACTTGAGGATTTTATGCATAGTATAGGGAAGTAGAATCCGAACCAGGCTCAGAATCAAGAAGACCTTGGGTTCAAGTTTTGTCTTGAGGTTGTGCCACATTAACCTAATTTCCTTTTTTGTGTGTGTTAGGATGACTTAAAGTAGTAGATAAAGGTTAAATAATGCTGTGGATGTAATCTACTTAGATTTTTTGTAAACTTTTTGATAAAGTATCTCATCTTGTTCTTAAGGGGCAGTAAAGAAATATGGATTAGAAAATAATACCATCAGATGGATTCAGAAAGGGTTTGATGGCCTGACTCAGAATGGTTCAATGCCCATGTGGCAGCATGTCTCCAGTGGAGTACTCCTAGTTTCTGTGCTTGGCCCCACATTATTTAATATTTTAATCAATGACTTGGATAAAAGAATAGATAGTACACTCCTCAAATCTGTAGATGATACAAAACTAAGAACAGCTAACATACTGGACAGCAGAGTCAGAATCCAAATAGATTTTGACAGGTCAGAGTACTAGGTTGAACTAACAAGCTGAAAATGAATAAAGTAAAATACATCTTACAGTTGTGTACCAAAAAAAAATCAACAACACAAGTATGAGCCATGGGGCAGCAGTTATTCTAAAAACAATGTGGCTTTTATAGTGGACTACAAACTGTGAAATGACAATCAAAACAGGCTAACACAGTCTTGGGCTACATTAATAAGGGCATACCTTTTCCAGGAATAGTGAGGTAATAACCCCACTGTACTCTCTGACCTCATTAGATCTTACTTGGTGTATTATGTTGAGTTCTGGGTGTCCCTGTCTAATGAGAATATTGATAGGCTGGAGAATGTCTAGAAGAGGCTAAGATGGTAAAATGATAGATGAGGATAAGTTGAGAAACTGGGCATAGTTAGCCTGGAGAAGAAAAGAGAAAAAGATTGATATTGTGTGTGTGTGTGTGTTGGGGGCGGGGGGGGGAGAAATGATAACTATATTCAGCTATCTGAAGGGCTGTCTTGTGAAGAGGGATTTGATTTATTCTATTTGTCCCAAGAGGGCTAAACTAAGAGGATTTGGTATATAACAAGGCAAATTTAGGCTTGTAGTCAGGAAAAATTTCCTACTCTTTAGAGCTGTTCAAATGTGGAATGGCCCGCCTTGAGAACACCTTTTTGAAGTGATCATTTTCCACTTATGCTATGCTAGGTATTCTTTTCATGTATTAGTTGGAGTAGATGACCACTGAGGTCCCTTCTTATTCTCAAATTCTGTGAATGTGTGAGTCTATGAATTTAGCATCATTGAAGAAAGGCTAGTCTGAAGAAAAGAAAATTCATATGGAGGTCTCTCTAGATTACTGTCTAACTCTTGCTTTTCTTCTGGCAATTTTTTTTAAATCAAGGATGTGACTGTATTAAATAAACGCTTTAGATTTTATATGATTAACTACCAAATTAGAATGAATTTGGGATGAACTATGTCCTTCTCTCTACTAGTCTCATGGTGTCAACAGAAAGCAAGAAAAATCCTAAATACACTGGGTTGGCACCCTGCAGTAAAATTATGAAAGGATGTTAACAAATGCAATATAGTATGTATGGGTGGGCATGATAAGATTAAGACCTGCATCATTGGTGGGGGCCATCCATATTGATGAGATCATATGTCTCCTTAAGTGTTTTGAGTACACATTATTGCACCTTTGGAATCAGTGCATTGTGGCCATAACAATTTCAATACTTGGTGATCTGTGATCTCATCTATGTGGGTATAGTTCCTCCAACAGTTCATATTGCAATCCAACCACAGATTTTCATACTGTTCTTATCTTCCAATAAATCCTCCAGTGGGTCCCACTCATCTTACTTAGGGCCTTCCTCCATCTACATATTTTATCATTGTAGGTGTACTAAAAGAAAACATGGGCTGTTCACCTGTTATCCTTCACACTTATTATACCTGACCCACTTTTTTTGTTTCGTTTTTTGGCCCAATTTCCACAATTTTTTTTTTGTAAAAACACAAATCAATTGGTAGCTGCACAGCTTAAAAAAAACAACAAAACAGGAATACTACATTTAGTAAAAAGTACATGAGTACCTTAGGTTCCATTTTAGTCAACTTGTAGTCTTTCAGAAGCTATGGCTCACTGCTTCCAAAACTGCTGAAAAACTATTTAAAACAAATCTTCCAGAAGGAAAATGTTATGTTTTCCCTGATGCGTGCTATGAATTCAATATTGTATGGATAACTTTAGCCATAACTTTTTTAATGCCCAAATTAGAACCTCTTCTTCAATGTACACAATTTTAGAACATTTGGAATTTGCCTTATTTACCTTATGGTGCCAGATTTTTTGAATCTAATGAACTGCACATCTCAAGGTGGTTGTTGTTGTTGTGTCTCCCCCCCCCTCTCCCCCCCAAACACTCTAAATGCACCTCTTTTGCTGAATGCCTATCTTTTTTTCACTGATGAATAGGCTCAGGTTTGCAGGATGCAAATATCTTGGGTTACAGTTTTATTTCCTTTGCTTTTTGGAATATATTATATTTTATCCTATTATTTCTCACAAATGTGGAGTAATCCTATGTTATTTGAATTAACTTTCTTTAATAGTAAAAAGTCTTTCCCCTAGATGCTTATAAAATGTTGCTTCTTATTACATTTGGGGAATTTAACCACCATACAATTCACTTTGGTTCATATAGAATTGATGTTTTTAACTTTTTTTTTGCTCCTCTTCTTCCAAACTTCCCTCCACTTTAGTATTTTCATGTTTCCTTCCTTCCTTCCTCCTTCCTTCCCTCCCTTCCTGTTTAATGTGCCTTGATTTTTTCATTTAGGTCTTATCCTTTTATTTTTATGATCCTCTCTGTTAGTTTATCTGTTTGTGAGTAGGTTTTATTCACGCTCAATCTCTTAAACTATTGTTTTTAAAGCTTTCCTCTTGTATTTGCTGTCACTTGCCTTATGAGATCTCTCCTCACTTTTTGGCTCCTCTCCTCTCCAGGGCTATACAAACCCCTCAAGCTTGGGCTGCAGGGTGTCTTTATCCTTCTTATGTTGGGCAATATGGACATCAGCCAGGCCTGAGACTTTGGCCTCACCAAGCTCTGGGGACAGAAGACCAGTCCGAGCTGAATTTCCCAATTCTCTTTTCCTCAGACCTGATACTCATCCCCCTTGCCTTTGTGATTCTGGTTGTTGTAAATGTTTTCTGTCTTCTCTGAGTCTTTTATTCCCCTCTTCTCCAGTCACTGTCCTTTTTCTTCATGTTGCTGGTCAGAGTCAATATCTATTGCTTCTTGTGACTGAGGTAGGTTGGGTTCAGAACGGCCAATTCACTGTCATGCTAGATTCTTAAAGCCACATTCTGAGTTACAAATGTGCCAGCTGCATGGAATGGGTTAGGGATAGAACACTGAATGAGAGCTCAAAGTATTTAAGTTTTCTGGTGTTAATTCATGATTTTTTAAAATCTTATGTGGGGTTCTGTTTCTCAATTTGTGAATTTATCTGTAATTATTCTAGATCTGGTGCATAATTATTTTCCTTGAGGTTTTCTTTCAAAAGATATGATTTAATTTTTTTTCATACATTTTAGATTTTCACCCTACAGCAGGCTGATGAAAAGGCTTTCTAAAAACATATGAAAAACAACTCCATTAGTATTTACCTCTGCAAAAAAAAAATGGCCATCCTCAAATGATCTCTTAAAGAAATGTCATTTAGGAGTAATTTAGGATCCCTGATATTTCTTCAGTATTAACAATAAATTATCAAAAGAAATTCCTCACCTGGTTTTATGTGTGTTCTTTATGTTGTGATCCTTTTCCTCCTTATAACTGATATAAGGACAAAAATCCAATACCTTTCAAAAAGGGCCCAATTAACATTTAAAGGGAAAGAATAAAACAGAGGATGTTTATGATATAAATGTTAAGCATTCTTATCTCTTCTGCTAAAAAAGAAATATAATACTAAATAATAAACAATACAGGATCATAAATGAATATAAAAATTATGGAGTTGACATATTTATAAGATAGTCTATTTTTTTTTCTTGGCTTTAGTAACTATAGCTATTCTCCAAGACATTCCTGTTGCTACAGCTTTTTCCCCCACAGGGTTGGCAGTATGAATACAATGATATTCAAAATTTCATTGGGGCAAAAATGTAAGACTCCAAGAAGAAAAAGAAAGCATATACAGCTATATAATCAGGTAGATGGCAGTAATATTTTTGTGAATGACAAATTATTTAAGAACATATGCAATATAGTTAACTATCACATACATTTATGTTAAATGTCAAAGAAAAAACTGTGAAAAGTATTTCTACATATCGATTGAAAAAGCTCTTGAAGAGTCTTACTTTTGGAGTATTTCATTTCCTTCTAGCTACTTTGTAGTAACATATACTATAAGTACTACTATACTAGTATACTAATACTACTAATATTACTTGTAGTAATACAAAAATAAATTGCAGTATATTGATCCAGGTCCAATCTCTAAGTACAAATGTATTCCATATATAAGAATGCCTCTTTGTACAGTTTTATCCCCACTTCAGCCCCCTCCTGCCTTTACCTTTCCTGAGCAATTTAGGACAAACCTAGAAATGATGAATGATAGAGCTAGTTCCCTACTTCCCAAATGACTTGGTTGTTAGAGGCAAGAGAAATAGGTGGGGAAAAATTTATGTCTACAAACATGTAATTATTTTTATGATATTTTAATTATGTGTCAAAGATAGAGGTTGCTAAGGCAGTACCTATTTTTTTTTATCTTGATTTTATAATGTTAACTATTATGATAGGAAATAAAAACACTCTAACGTGTTATTCACTAAATTAAAGAACCTAATGTTTTGTATAGATGTTGACTGTTTTTAATGATAATGAATCCATACAAACATCACCAAGGGCCTACTGAAAAAGCAGAATACTTCAAGTGTTTAGTGCAGCAGAAAAGACAGATAGGAGATCAATAACAAAATCACCTGGTTAAAAAAAGTAAAAGGTGTTGCATTAAAAGGCTTTTTGCTTTACATGTGAAACAACACTGAGAAACCTGTATTTTAGCACTTGTACTCAATAGGCACTCCAAACTATGCAATGATGAGAACAGAAACCCAACCTTTCTAATAATCTTGTGACAAAAGCTAAAAGACATCATCCTATTAACTAGTGATCTCAACTGCTAATGCGGAGTACTTCCTGGTGCCTTTTATGTAGAATGCTGCTATTAAAAAACCACTAAACATTCACTGTGAACAACACAGAATCATTCATCTTTTATCAGCATCTCTTGTTAGAAGAGTATGAGTGGGGCTGAAGGTGTCATTGATATTATGGAGTGGAAATTAATCAGAAATTTTTCTCATATTTTCCTCATCACACTAATTTACTTTTGTACAAATTTCCCCCTGCTAAAAAGTTCATACCCAACCCCCTGTTGTACTCTTTTAAGTTGAGAATATTCAACGAGTGCGTCAACTGAAAAGCACCAGGTCCTAACACAAAAAGCATTCGAAATTCTCATTTAGTTGTCTTTATTTTGCTAGCGCCATGTGGTCCTTGAAGATGTAGAAAACACGGGAAGCCGAGTAAAGATCAGAGCAAGCTCATTAGCATTCTGACAAAATTGGAGTGGTGGAGATGTATAGTTTGCCTAGTTTGTCGTTTTGAAAGCTACCGGTGGTAAGCTTTCTATTTCATTGTGCTTTTGTCTTTTTGGGGGGTTTTCAACGCAGCAGGGTGTTTGTTAGCCCTAGGTCTGCACAATGCATTGTGGGAATCTTTGCTTCACATTCAGCCTATAGTATCCTTCTAGTTTGTGTCAAAGTTTTTTTCCCCCATTTATAATTAAGTACCTATATCTATCTATCCAACACACATATTTATATGCATGTTTATAGCCTGGAATATCTTCAGCTGCCTCTAACAGTGCCTCATCAATGTCATAATCTTGTCTTTCTCAGTGTTACTAACATCTGAAACACAAAGTCCAAGATTCAAACAATTTTGAGCTGGATTATTTTTCATGTTTCGAAAACATTTCAATTTACTTAAACTAAAAATGAAAGCAATCATCTACATTTTGCTATTATAAATAATTAATACAACATATGTGTGTGTGTGTGTGTATTTATGTAATCCAAATGATTACAATTCAAACTCTTATTTTTCATTAGGCAAAATTTCAATTCAGTTTTTGAGACTATTGAAGAAAAAACTGGTTTATCACAGAATTATGTAAATAATGAATTACCTCTTAAAAAACCTAAAGAAGTTATTACTCTGGCCATTTGATTTTTTTTCCTTTTTCTTCCTTTTGCTTATTTTTTTAAACTTAAGGCTCACTTTGAAGGACTAAATAGGTTACATTAATGCTGCTATTCAACATGAATGTTTCTGAGTTGCAATGAAATGGATAAAGGTCTGTTTGGATGAATTTATCTGCTAAATCCTTGTGGTTGCCCTCCTATCTTGGATGATGACCCAAAAGAATGTCAACAGCTCATTTTCCCAGAAAGCTGGGAAGAGTCACTATGAAAGCCATAATCTGCACATTCTCAAAGAACCATTTCAAACATTACATTTCACAAGCTGTTTAAAGTTATTTTCCTCTCATCTCTACTATTCTAGCAGTACTTTGGATATCAGTGCCTCTGAAATGATGAGTTAGATGAAGTTTACATATGACTTTAGCTTAAGGCCCCCTTCATTTTTAGAAGCATTTCAAATAAACATTTTAGAGACATGGTCACTATTTTTGTGAAAATAATACAGAAACCACAAGTAAATAATAGTGGTCAAATTTATCCTATTAAATTCGTTCACTGGCTGAATTAATATGCAACAAAAAGAGGTGAACTTCTTATAATGATGATGATTATTACCTGCAATAGATCCAAACCTCGTAAGGGATATTTTGATCTTGCTAATTTATAATAACTAAGGGCTATGGGAAAGTTAAAATATCAGGGAAGGGAAAATATAGCATCTTGGTAATGTGACAAAAAGAAATTAATAATAAAGGAGAGTCCTTTCTCTGTAAAGCTTTTATCCAAAAGCACTAAAATTCTTCCACATTTATTTCTCTTAAATAGACAGAAATCATTAGACCATTCATCTTTTTAAAAAATACTCAAGAGATTTGAATTTTGTGACTATCAAATATCCACATTATATTATAATGCTACACTTTCTCCTCCCTCCCACCCCCATTTAGTTCTAAATTCAAACTCTAATGAATGAATACAGTGGGTTTCCCCTGAGGCTTCTTTTGTAATTTAAAAGTTCATTCTGCAAAAATACCACTTTGCAGGTCCACGGTCTGGGTTTAGCATTATTTTAACATCTTCAAAACTTGGAATTCTGCCAACTTAAGGCTTTCACTGATGGTTAAATGTATCCCAGACATTGTGCTATTCTATAGCTAGCTTCAAACCCATACAAAACTGAAATAAACTGGATAATGTTACTCACTATGGTAAAGATGACTGAATCATTTCCATACTTTGCAATGTGCTTATGGCTGCAAAATTATTTATCTCCTTCACTGCATTCTCCTACCAAAGTTTCTGAATAAAATCATCTGGACCCGCCATATCAAATTAGAGGGCAGTCAGGAGTGTCTAAGTCCAGCTTTAAAACAAATATCTTAACAATTACTTAGCCATATGGAAAATAGGGTATGTCTTTCCTGAAAGCTTTTTATATATTTGCTACCTTGAAATTTGATGTTATTAGAAACCATTTCTGACTTACAAATAGCAAGGTTGTGAAACATCACAGTTAACAGCCAGAGTGAGAAATGTTAAATGGCAAAACTTTTTAAAAGTACAAATTAATAATCTTCAGATTTTAAAGTAAATTCCATGTACTAGTTTCAATAGAATATCTTCAGAGAGTTATAAATTAGTATAATTAAGACATAATATAATATATCCATATGCTATGAACACAGTGTTATTGAGATCTATGCATGGATGTTCATCTGTATACATGCTAGCACCTCTTCATAATACCAAACTTGTAACTTCCCAATACTCAATGTTGTGCTTCTGTTTAGGTCCCTATGATTTAAAGGCCAGATGTTTTTCACAAATGACCAACAATTGAAGGTTAGAATAAATTAATGGCTGATTTCTGAGCTTTGATGGAATTAAGCATACTTCTTTTCTCAATGTGCCCATGTGAATGTTTGCCCGTTAAACTTTTTTTTTTTTTTGACAAGTGAGGCCACCCGGCAGATAACAACTGATGCAAAACCCAGGAGTAATCCCTCTGTTTAGTTCAACACTATGGTTAGCCTTAACACTGCCTCTTTTATCCAGTGGATTTAGAAAAACTTTCATTTATTTGTTGGCCTCAGTTTTCAACTTAGTTGCCCTCTTTAAGGAAACCAAGACCTATTCCTATGTAAATACATTTGCATGATGATACAGTAAAATGTTTTAAGATTCTGAATACACTTGCAAACTAGAGAGGTGCTGAGTACATATTTGCAATCTCCAAATATTTTCACAAACACCTGAAAAAGAATAGAAACAGGCATGGATAATCTCAATAATTTAAATACTATTATAATGATGTTGACAAGTAAGATAAAGTATGGGGAACATCTTAGCTTAAACAATATCAATAACTAATAACATAGTCCTAACTTAATATTTAAAAGTTTTACAAATAAGAGATTTTAGTATTAAGATATTTTATCAAAAACAAATCACTGGACTCTTATTTTCTCATATGTCACACTTAGTATCATTTGATTTTACTTGTTTATTCTAAATATTTTTCTTTAAAAGTTTTACCCAACTTAAAGCCAATAATTTTTTTTAAAGACTATGTTTAAGTTCTTGGCCAAAGCAATCACATGACTATTACTCTTATTTGTAAAAATCATATTAGACGTGTATTTAGGATACAACTATTTAACAGCAAAAAAAAAAATTTCTGTAATAAAAAATGCAGAACC
>NW_027555625.1:112479862-112512362 GCF_003287225.1 Phascolarctos cinereus | reverse complement strand
GCATTCTAAGGTTAACAAACTGCTCTCTTTGCAAAAACTCAGTGAGGTACACAGTGAAAGTATGGTTTCCCTTATTTTACAGATGAGGAAACTTAGATTCAGACAAGTTGGTCAGTTTGTGGTCCCATACAAACAGGACCTACCTAAGGATCAAAGACTCCATCCTCATTTCCCATTCATTGCTTCCCTATGAACTTGGAGGTATTTTAAAATGATATGAGGCTCTGAGTTACTGCTAATCATAGTTTAGCTACTTTATGGGTTAAACAGGCTTTTGTGGGCTGGCCTAGAAAGTTTTCAGGTTCTCTATGGAGAAATCCATACTGAGTCCTCACCAACCTACAAATGAATTTTGGGAATAGACTCCAATTTAAGTTGGGTACTATTTGTACCTATATAAAAATTTCAAATTTCAAATAAAATATATTTACTCTCTATAGAATATTTCATCACTAGAAAGCTGACTCTTTTTTGGCCACATGGTTCTCCTGGGGGTATGGAGGAACTGTAATTTGCACTAGTAGAACGCCTCTATTAGGAGAATCAGGGATGCTTAGAGTATTGGCAAAGAGACTCGAGTGAAAAAACATTAGCCTAGGCATCCAAAGGGGTTGCTTCCAGTTTCTGTTCCATGACACCGCTGCACTTTGGGTATGCCGTTTACTGCTGTCGTGCCTGTTTCCTCACTGGTAAAATGGGAATCGTACAACTTGCCTTGCCTACATAATAGCATTATGTGAGGATCTAACAACAACAAGAACTTGCACTTAAGGTTTGCAAAGCATTTTAAAAATATTGCATGATTTAGTCCTCAGCTCACACAACCCTGAAAGGTAGGCACTAATTTTATACCCATTTTACAGATGAAGCAATGGAGATTGAGAATGATTAAGTGACTTGCCTAGGGTCACACAGCTCAGTTCTTGAGGTAGTATTTGATGGCAGGCCTTCCTGGCTCCAAGTTCAGCACTCTTACTCCCTGAGCCACCTTGCTACTAAATAATAAGTAATAAGGAAATACATGCTAGAGTAATCTGAAAATGGTCGATATCAATTACTACTATTACTAACATAGAGGTAATTGGGTGTTCTAGAAAGAGGGCTGACTTGAAGTCAAGTAATTTTTTTGTATCCCAGGTATGACAGACTTTGTGGCCTCTGGAAAATCACTAACTTTCCTAGGCCTTAGTTTCCTCATCTATAAAATGGCAATGATTAATAAAAATAACATAATAATAATACCTATTCCACAGGGACGGTGTGAAGAAAATACTTTACAAATTTTGAAGTGCAGCACAAATGAATTTACTAAACATTAACCATTATATGTAATAATAATTATTAATAATAGTAATTATAATAGTATCAAGGCATAAAGGAAACCTAACAATATGCAGGGTGAAGAAAGGCAAATTTTTAGCATCCTGTGTCCATCACAGGAGCCAATCAGATTTTTGGCAGGCCACAAAAAAGGGGTTTGGGGTTGAAGTAGGCCTAGGTTACAGGCCCAGATTACAGGCCCTAATCTAGACAATATCAGAAAGACCAGGTTAATTCTGGGCCTGACAACTAGGTTTAAGTATGCTATAGAGCAAATGCAGTCTGAGAAGGATCTGCATCTATTTAGGTGTGGAACTAAAAGTTCTTAAGAGGCTATACAATCCATCTATCATCTCTAGGAGTCATCTGGGTTATGAGTGGCCTTAAGTTTAGTGAGAAGTGAGCCCAGATATGTCTAGGTCATGATCCACACTAAAATAGGGCTTATGGGTTAGAGGAGAAAAGAAAAAGAACATGGTGAATAAGTGTTCATCTTTTTCAGTTCTGCTCTCCTTTGGCAGATGACACATATGCATAAGAGAAACACCTCATGCATTCAGCATCATAGGAGAACAAAGTGTTTTACATGAATCAATTTTTCAAAAAATGAAGATAACCTCTTTTAGCACTGAATTTTTAATAATTTTATCTGTTTTTGATTTAAATCTTTCTAAAATTTCCTTGCATAAGAAAAATTATATTTATAATAAATATAATTTAACCTTTACTTGATGAATTGAGATGGTAATTAGGAACATCAAATAGACTGTGCTTTGATGCTATCAGGGACTACTAAATTGTCTTGGGCTATTTGTCCCCACACTAAATGGCTTTGACTGCTGTGTTTATTTAGTTTGTTGTATCTGCTTTTAGGTTTTTTCTGTCTCCTACTTCACTAACATCTATTAGCTGTCATTTCTTGCTCCTCTGAATATGCCTGGCTCTAGCAAGTTCCTCAACCTTCTTGCTTACTGCTTCTAATCTACTGTGGGCCAAGAAACTAGGTAATTAATCTTATACAACAGTCTTTAAAATAAAAGTAAAGAAGCTGTAAGTGAGGGCCTATAGGGGTTTTCCCATGGCAAAAAGGAATGAGCATGACTTTGTGATATTTCCTTTGGCTGCTGTGACCTTTTTTTTTAACCTCACAATTCTGAGCTGAGAGACATAGCTGGAGACACCAAATAAGTGACCCCTGGGTGAGTAAGGTGCTGCCATTTATATTCACATACATAGACTACTCCAGTTCTGCAAGGTTGAGAAGCAACATTACCCAATACTTCCATTTTCAAATGGATTCTATTTTGTCAATTTTGTTAAAAATTAAAATGAAGAAAAGCCAAGTCTGAAATAATAAAAGTTGTATTATGAATTATACAGACACCTGTTACATATACATATAGTTAACTAAACAACTTCATGCCATCTACTAACTGTATCCATTTCTAAACACCTCATTTAAAAGCTTAAATAACCTTTGTACCAATTCCAAATATTCTCGCTTGTGGGGGCTCTATGACTGTAAATACAATTTGGCAGATTGATCATTTTGTATATACATAAGAAAACTGTCCTTGTAAGCCAAAGTTAAGATGGCAAAGTGAAGAATTCAAGTAGACATGCCATTCTTAAATCATGCTATTCAATTTTATCTATTTATTTTAGCTGAAAGCAGAAATTCAAAGTACCTACCTGTACTTCTAAGGAAATCCTTCTTTTTTTTTGTCCAGTTTGAAACAAGACAATGTTTATTTTTTTATATACTCCTTACTGGGTCATACATTATATACGTATAAATGCTTGTGTATTTTAGGTACATTTTCACTCTTTTGTTGGCAACATTTAAAAAAGAAACATATAATTTTTGTTTCACACAGCTTATTATGGCTAAATCTCCTTAATCACCCTTGGCAATCAGTATTTAATGCCAATCCAACTTCTGCTTAGGACTGAAACTTGCAGCTATAATGCATTTGGAAAAACCTTGGTATATACTTTAATCCTTTCAAATGTACCTATGACACAAGGTATTACAGACTTTTAAAAACCTGTTCTCCTGAAAAAAAAAATAATTGTGGAGCATCAGTAACCAGATAGTATTCTCAAATTTCAGTGATCTAGTCAATGGAGCCTTCCCCCATGTACTGTGCTCTGTTTCATGCAGTACATGGCTTTAGCAGGCCAAATCTTTTTTCCCCCCAATGAATCAGTAGAACAGTGAAGATCTTACTTTTTTTTTTAAAGCAGTGGCATATCAATGAGGCACAGATGTGTATTCCAACTCTGCATGGATGAGCACACTGTTCAATAGTGCTGGCTCACACGGTATCAGGGCGAGTTATCACTTCCCATGAAGGCACTCTTATCACCAGGGCCCAGAGAGGTGGCTGCAAATCGCAGCCTTTTTATTTTCAAGGCAGTTCTGCTGAACATTCAGGCTTCAAAGATTCACACTTCCAAAACTCTATAAGAGTTTGTGAACGCTCAATTTGCCAAAACTGTTTACAGTGTAATTGGGCACCGTACCTGTGTCCATGAGATAGCGGAGGCGCTTCTCCACCAGCGCGGCACGGGTGTCAATTTGCTTTTGCTCATTCTCTAGTGCTGCCAACTCTCCTACAACATACTGACTGGTGTCTTTGAACCCTTTCTGTTAACGAGAACAAACAAGAAGAAAAAAAATCTCTTGTAAGTTGCATTTTTCCTTTCCACAAACACTTAGTGAAGCACTTACCGAAAGAACCAAATATCACAATTGATACCAAAAAGTAAACTCTATCACCATTTCACCATTTTGCCAAATATTACGACTGTGGCAACTATTTTATAAAGAAAAACTTTACACTGGCATTTGTCTTTATTATCTTACATTTGGGTTTACAGAATCTTAATTTTCCTTAGTGTTGACAGAGCTTTTAAAACACAGATAAGGAACCTAAAGCACTATAATCACCTTTATACTACTTATAATAAAGCACCAGTAGTTTAATGAGTTAGTTTTGCTCAAACGTATAACATCTGGGAAGTAAGCTTGGTTAAATAATAAATTCTAAAGAAGGCAATCTACCCTGAACATAGTGGATTAAAAAAAAAACCCAGCCTTAAAAAATGTATTCATTAATGTTCATGCTACTATAGATATTCATAAATATGAGAAGAGGAAATTCTAATACTTCAAATTGTGCCAAAAGCAAGTTTTCATTCTTCAATGTAGAAATGGAACCCTGTCAACATACAGATAATTAATGTAGGTGTGCTTTCTATACTGACAGGTGGTTTCAAACACCACTACATGGTTGTTAATAGTGAGTTCGGCCAGTATACTGATTTGGTAAGTCAATGGTTTCAATAAAATTCCGTATGTCCGTTTATCTATCTTATAGCCTTTCATACTGGGAAAGCCATTATGGCAACAGGACTCTTAAAATGTCAACAATTAATCTTGCTTATAGTTCCATATTGAAGACCACTGAAATATGAAACACCAGTAGAATCCTAAATTTTATTGTGAGATTATAACTACAAAACAAACACATTTCTAACTAGCACTTGGGTAGTAGTCATTACTCCAGTCATCGTCACAGAGATAGATTAATTGTTGCTCCCTTTGGAGCACTAGTTCAGTCAGATATTCCTGGGGCTTTAACAGAGGCCTGAATAACTGCTGAGAAATATTATGTTGCTGCTGAGGTACTCCTTCCAGATAAGAAATAGCGGGGGAAAACCCTCTTCTACATCAAAGAATCCTCCCTCCAGATGAACATAGTAATCTCCAAGAAACCATGAGGAATTCTCTCCCAAGGCTCCTTAGCAGAGTTGCAAGATTGAAAAGTATGATATAGATGGGCCAGGTTTAGGGATTGTACTTATTCATTACTTAGAGATCTAACAAGAAGAAGGATATATGGAGGCTACTCCTTAGGAACTAGAAATTAATTCACATTCACATATGATCTCAATTTTCATATCAACTGATTTTTAAATCAATTAAAACAGCTGACAAATTTAAAGTTGAAATCTTTCAGATAACTGTAACATTGATGACTTCTCAGGAAAATCTGCTAAGATTAATAAGATGCTCTTTCACACTCACATAATACATGCACTCTTCCTCACTATGACAATGTGTAACTGAAAAAGCTAAACAGACTACAATGTAGAAGTTCTTAACCTGGGGTCCACAGATCCTCATGGTTTCCATGAAGTTGGATGGGGAAAAAGACACTTTTATTTTCACTAATTTCTAAATAAAATCTAGCATTTCCTAAATAAAATCTAGCATTTCCTTCAATTATGAATGCAGGTGATAAACATTATTCTAAGAAGGGATCCACAGCCTTCAGGTCCATGGCATAAAAAAGTCAAGAACTCTTCTAATGGCAGCTTCACAAAGAAATGCACAAAAATTTAAAAAAAAAATTCTAGTGAAGTTATTTTATCTACCTTGTGCTCATTTAACCACTACCAGCAATAGTTTTTCAAAAAGAGTTCCCCTTGTGCCCCCCACCTGTCAGCAACATCCAAATGGAAGAAATTGAGACACTATGCTATTTACATATGGAGTAAGAGGAAGAAAATAAGTATGGGGAGAAGAAGTGGCATACAACTCGATTTTTACTTATTATAGTTCATTTTAAAGCAGCAAAAAATTCTATTCTTGGACTGTCCTCATTTGAATGTGTAGTATACTCAAAGTGCTAACAGAAGTTAAATTAAATGGTTTGTTGGGGGTGTCTTGAGAGCTTATGTGCAGATAAATACAAACACTATGAATTTACTAAGACTTTATAGGACTTCTAAAAGATAAATACTTGAAAATATCAAGTAGCTGTTAGAACATTAATAAATCCTCAGGTTGAGACTAGAAATTTTAGGGTTCCTTCAAGGAATACAAAATCAATAACCAAGGGCATCCTGGCTTAATAAGAACAATGGTGATATTAAGACAAACTGTGGACATCAAGAAAAAAGGGCACCATCAAAGACTATGTTATACTTCCATACAAAAATTCAGGTTAAAACTTGTTCTTCCTGCTTCTGTCCTGCAGCTGTCCATCAAAAGCAGCTTTCTCCCTGCGGTCTATCAAATATTTCCCTCACAAATCAATTTTACACATGATCAGCCCATACCCCTACTGAGCTGAACCTCCCCGTTAATTAAGTGAAGAAATTACCATATATATTATATTAATGCAAACATCATTCAGCTAGTAATTCACGGCTGATCTGGATAATGGAAAGGTTGAACACCCATTAACCCAAGCCAACAAAATGGGTTGGCTGAGAAATTCTAGCAGGTCTCATGTGACTTTTCCCTCTAACTGCAGCTCTGCGGTATCTGCTATTGTAATAATTAAAATCCTCCCGGTAGATCAATACTGGAATCTCTTTATGGGAAGTGCCCTGATGGAAATGTCTCAAGGAAGCTGGGGCTGTGGAACTCTGAAAAATTCATTTTTTTTTATCTGACAATTATCACCACACTGCAGACTAATTCAACAGTGCACCCCTCTCACTCTGCTTTGAATGCACTGGAGATTGACATCTAAAAAAACCTAACATCTCATTTTAACAAATAAAGGCACTATTTCCACATACAGTTTGGAATTATCAGCAATCATGAAACCAGACAAAAAATTAATATACATTAAGCACTTCATCTTCTGATGGCTTCCTCTGAGTTTCAGTTATCGCCGTCTTCTCCTCATTTCCTCTCTTTGTATCTTCCTGTATTGATCTCTGCCTTTTCATCTCTTGAAAAAAGGGGAAAGACATGTAAAATTATCATAAAGTTTGATATTTGTGTATTGAAATGAGGACTTACACTATCAGGTTTTTAATATATTTATTGTTAAATACTATTAAATCATAGGCTAGGAAAACATTTTTAAAAAATGTTCCTACCTGGTCTGTTCTCCACATACTGACTGAATGATTGAAGTTGAGTTTTTCTGACTGTAGAATCCTTGTTGAACACAACAGGGTTTCTAAAACGTTCTGTTGCTTTTTGTAATTGCTCAGCTCGGTGATCTTCTGTCCCATTCTATCAGAAAAACAAAATGCATAGTATTAATATGGTCTAAAACAGTAAACTCACAAATTTGAAAGGTAAAGTTTTCATCACTGATTTTTCTAAATTTTCTGAATCTCAAGACTTATAGTTTTTGTGGGTGAGAGGACTAGCTACTTACTTAAAAGGGCAAAATATAAAACTTTTTGATGGTTACAAGCTTTTACGGTACAGTTATACTCTTTGAACCACTACCGTGCAAATTCTATTGCCTCAATGAACAACTTTGGGTGAAACATAGTTTAAGTAGGTATCATTATTTAAAAAAAAGAAAGCCCCCAAAACTTTGTAAACATTTGCACCCACATGATCTGTGATTATAAAGCCATGTTGACTCAAGTCTTTTCCTTCCACTATTCTGTCCAGTAAAGAATTATATCAGTTTATATAGACCCACAGACTTGTATGACAAGAATAACTAGTTTCTAATTTTATGCCCATTGAGATAAACCACTAATGCTGGATGAAGGCTAAAAGGTAGGATTATAATACTACCCCAATGAACTGCATTTCATCAGCTATAACTTTCCAAAGCCAGATTTGTAAGTAAGCCCTTTACAGCTAAGGAAACTACAATTATCTTTTCCAGAGCTTCCTATGTTAATACTGGTAACAAATTCAAATGGTTCTATCAACATGAAATATCCCAGAAGACTGAACCACTGCAATGTGTGGAAGCTGCAGATACCGAGGTGCTGTGTACCAAACAAATATTTCATTTTATACCTAATCTTTTATTATTTTTATTAAGTGTTTTGAAAGTAAATAGGGAAAGGCTAAGATGCATGACTAATAGCTAAGCCTGCTGAATGCTGAAACTGGTTATCAAAAGCTACCAAGACTTTGCCCTTCCTCTGCATTGAGACAATCAGTAATGAGGGAGTTCTCCAATGGCCTATTCTCTAGCCTCAAGGAGGCCTGGGATACAGAATCCTCAAGGGAAGGTAACAGTTTATCCTTTTCCACAAACACAGAATGCCTCATTTATAAATGTGTAAACTGCATTTTATTTAAAAAACAAATCCAACTCTGTGCAGAAAGCCCCACAAGAACTGAGGGCCAATGTATATGTCCTTTCTAAATATCATTTTTAAGGTCTAAGTTAAAAAGACCCACACAAAGGTAAGTTCTTAAGACACACCTATTGTTGGAATAAATTTTAAAAATTAAAGCAAATGAGAAAGAGAAATATAAAATTTCATAATTTTGGCCACACAGATGTCTATGTTCTATTTTTTTACAAGTTGTCCAATAAATTTATCATTTGCCGATGATCACATCTACGCTTTTTGAGTTTTACTGCTGGAGAGGAAATACTTTTGGTTTAATATATAGATATACATTTTAACGCTATTACAATAACTAATAGCCTGAACTCAAGTCTTTATCAAAATAAACAAACATGGCTAATTTTTTTAGGCCTGGCACATGCTAAAATATCAGTGTGATTAGCTAGTAAATCCCATTTTAAGAAACCTTTTTATGACTAGGGACTTCTGCCACTTTACAAATGTATTCCTCTAAACCCACTAATTCAGTTAGCCTTTTCAATCCATTGTATTATTCTTAGGCTAGCTTCATTTTGCATTAAATCCACTGCAGAAAGCTAAATTGAACGCAAAAAATCAGACTTGATCCAAGCTTCCTTTTGTTCAAAGATAGAGACTGAAAGTCCTCTGGTGCTGCCACACACTTTCATCACCAATTTATAGAAACCGACAGTATAAGGGAAAAGCAATGAAAGTCATTGTTTTGGAACTTCAAAGAATCTCTGTATCTGGGGAAGGAAATCCTTTCAGTCAGCAGAGCAGTCCCCACAGTCTGCAGGTGGGTGAAAAGTTATACAGAACTGCAAGTGCCCCAAAGCCATAAAGATATTAGTCATAAGGTAAAAGGAAGGGGAAGGAAAGCAGGGGTGGTGATAATTTAAACAGCCTAATAGTAAATAAGAGTGAAAAATGGAGAGTAGCTTAGTCTGGATAAAATGCTGTCAGTGGCAAAATCATACACCCACATATAGAGCCCATTTCTGGATCTTAATATTTCTACATACATCACCCATCTAATTATATGATAGGAATTTTATTACACTTAAATTATTGATAAATTTTACAGGTATAAAGGGTTGGGAAAACAGGAGAAAGCATGCTGGATTTCTCTTGGCCTTCTTTTCTTAGAAAATGACAAGGTTCACTTCAAGAAATTCAGAATGTTTTTTTATAGATCCTCTAATTTTACTAGAATAATCAGTTTAAAATACAGTTCCCTATAAAAGCTATAAATAAAAATATACTCATTACTATAATGAAATTCCCTTTACTGGACTTTGAACCAAACAATTTTTCTATACATCTTAATGCGAGGATTTGGTATGAAATTGTTAATCCACAACCTCCCTACAGGTCCTGAGACCAAGCCTCCCACAAATCTTACCTTCACATCTTGCTCTGAGTCGTCAGTCACAACTTTCTGAGCAGCACTGCAGAGGGAATTTGCCACCTGTGGCTGAGCTTCTAGGAGCTTCTTCATTTTCAAATCCACCACCAATTTACTGTTTTGTTCTGCTAAATATGCAAATACCACATACAACTGAGTAAATGTGCAGTCTATCAATTTTAGAATAAATCACATAAACATTACTATAATTTTAAATGAAAGGGAGATTAAGTTCTAAAATTACATAATAAGCTAGGCATATATAGCCTAATGTTCTGTATGTGAAAAGGTCTTTTCTTTCAAAACTTTATCCACAAAATAAGTCCACACGCCACCCCCCCCACCCAAGAATAGCTCAGATTTATGCAGAGTTTTAAGTTTTATAAGCTTACCTCCCAACAATGTGAGGGAAAGTCTACACACATGACTGAGAAAACTGGGGCGCTGAGAAGTTTTTGACTTGCCCAGGGTCACACAATCAGAAAAATGTCAGGAGGAGGATTTGAATCCAGGTCTCAGCTCTAACTCCAATGCTCTTTTCTCTATACTACACTGCCTTCCACATAGTTACTAAGATCAACATCAAGAACTATCTGTCTAATTATGTTAAAAGTTGGATGCCTTGGGGCACAGTGGAGATAGAGCCAGGCTAGAGTAGGAAGACTTGGGTTCAGATATCAGCGATAAACACTGACTGCGACAATGGACAGCTCACTTAAGCTCTCAGTGGTCCAAGCAGCTCTCTAAGCCTCAAAGTTTTAGAGAAAGTGCTGAGCTACCTTGGCAGAGGCAGTTTCCTCATTCAGGAACTCTCCCCAGATCAAGAAAGTCATAGGTTTGGTTCCTACTCTTATCCCATGTTACAGTTAATGGCAGTGGGTGAGAAAGTGGCATCTGAATAAATAGTACTTCCATATACATGTGAGGAAACATAGATGGGTATGTGACATGTTTGCATATATTCATAATTAAATGACCTATAAAATGAATGTTCAAAATAGCAGTCACATGTAATTTTAAATTATAGTGTTTTTGTTACCATGCAAATTCCTACCATATTTTCAATTGTCATGTACACATATATATTCCATTTTGTCAAAACACTTTGTTATAAGTTCTTAATATGATACAGTCATTCTATACGTAGTTAGAAATTATTGATACATAAGTGTATTATATATTCAGGCATATGTGTTACAGGAATTATTTTTATTTTGTCTTTGCATCTCCAGTGCCTTACACACAGTAGATGCTTAATAAATGCTTTTTGAAATGGACTGGACTAGGTTGTACTTGTACAGGATTAGGTTCGTATTTTATAATATTTAAAGATAGTAAGCTAACAGCATATGTTTATAACATCTTCTTTTATATGGTAAAGATATTCTAATATTTTGCTATATTTAATTGCATTCAGTTAAAATAAAGCATTAAGAAATACAGAAGCAACATCTGTCCAATTTTATTTAGCATCTGTTTTTATGCTTGATTATATAATTCAGTAAAAAAAAGTGGAAGACAAAATTTAACTTAAACAAACTTGCTAATTTATTGAATTTCTGGGTAATTAAAACAAATCTGATAACATAAACATTTGACAAAGGAACTTTTTAAAAGACCTATGCCTTTCCATTTAGAAGCCTCTGAATAGTGGTTACTAGTATATTCACTCAAACTGTTCAATTTATATGAGTAGGCTTCTCTTTTTTACATTATTCTACAGATTATAAGTTACTTGAGGACAGGATCTGTTTTGTTTTTTGTCTATATTTGTAGTGTTTTGCATCTGCACATCAAAAAATGTTTAATAAATGTTGAATTGGATCATGGTAGAGCAAAATGTATTATATAATATATAAAAACTATACAAAGGGATTAAAAAGGATATGGGAATAAAATAAATCAATCACGATACTCTAAGTGTATTTGATTTAAGTTACATTCACATTTCTTGTTGGCATGAAATATATTATAAGATGTGAATGAGAAAGTTTTATGTATTAATAAATCAATGCTTACTGGTAAACCTGGTCATCTGCAACTAGGTTTATTCCAAATAATTAGAAGTCATAGATATATTTCTTTTTATTGTATATGTTAAATTGGAAGAAGATATTTTAAAAAGACACAGGTCAAGGTGGTCAGGGCTAAAATTAACCAAGGTGGAAATATATTTCCCATGAAAATTCATATGATTCCAGCTAATGGTAGAAATAGAAAATTCCCTTCTCCTACCTAAGAAATGACTAGTTATTGATTAAGTAATCTATTAGAAATTTAGTTTATGAATATCACTTATTATCACTGATTTAGAATTCATCAAGTTGTGAATATTTAGTCTCAAATCCTATTCATTGCCCACTTTTATAATTATGGAACACCCAAGTAATCAAAGGCAGGTCTACAAATAAAAGTGATGCTACTGGCCCTTAATGATATCATTTTGGAGGAAAAGTGTAAAAATGAGAATGGCCAAACTACCTTTTTTCCCCCCTCCTATAAGCCCTTCTCTCAAAACCCTTATTCACATAATTTCAAAGTGGCAGTTCAGTCTTTTGTTTCAACAAATATGAAATTTTCCTTAGAGACCAACATTTTTACATTTGAATTTCCCTACTAAAAGCATACAGGAACTGTGGATGAGACCTCACATTTTCTCAAGTATGCCCTCTGTTAATCAGGAGAGCCTCTGTCAGCTGGTTTACCTGAGGGATGATGATGTTTTGCTGTTTTAATCTAGGGAGGGAGGCAGAGCATGGTACAGGTCAGCATAGGAGAGCTGAGAGTAGGGTGTGAGGGAAGGGTCTTGGAATTATCAGGGATGTAATGTAACTCCTACTGTCTGTCTTTCTTAGCTCTGAACATAAAAAAATTAAATATGAGGGAGCCCTCCTCCGTACTTTTAAATAAGGAGAGAAAGCATGAAAGCCCTTAAAACAATTGGATAACTGTTACTTACATTTGATTTTGAAGGCACCGATAACCAGATTACAAGTGTGCAAAAAACCCAAATGAGAGTTTTTACTAAAAAGATGCAGGCCAATCAGTGGCATGATTTATTTGAGTCCGTCTTGGGATAGGCCCAACATCTCTATCATTATATTACAACTAAAGAAAATCAGGAACTTTAAATGAAACCAGAAAAAAAAATAAGCCTGTGTATCACTGTCCAAGATTTTGACTTACATTTAGAACTTTGAGTAATATTAATAAATACATTTTGTGACCAGTCCTACAGAAACCTTCAGGACAAAAGGTGAGAAAGTGAATCTTAATAATGGGGGGAAAAGCAACTGCCTATTATTCTAATTTTATTTTTGACTTTAAAGTTGAACTCTAAAGTAAAAATGACAGGAACAAATTTACAAAACTGACATGCTATGGACTTTAGGCAATGATTTACAAAAGCTCTAATAAAAATGTAAAAGACATCTATTGTTATTGACGAAATAGCAGCAAAACCATATAAATACAAAGTATGCCATGCAAAAGCACAAGAAACATTTATTATTTAAAATTACCAGGAGAATCAAGGTCATTTTCTAAGTTAGTAAGTTCATCACCACCTCCCAAAACAAAGCCTTCAGCAGTGTCCTCGTTAGTATCTATCTCAATATTATCATCCTCATCTGTAGGAAGATGTATCAGTAAAGTTAGGAGAATATTATTATTTTGTCTTATTCATGCAAAATACCAGTTAAGAGTCAGTGTTTTAATAACAGTTTATCAAATTCAGGTTTGACACAGATCATTAAGTGATGAAATCAGTCAGAGATGTTACTTTTTTCACTAATGGATTAAAATTTATATTTTGAATTCATATGTCAAATATGAATTGCCACATAAAAATGTGCATATTACATAAAGTTTTTTTTTTACAACTTGCCACATTTTAAGCACATCTCTAAATCATTTTATCTCTTGGAGACAGTTCACTTTAATGTATTTATAACTGCTACTACTACTAACATTCGCAAACTGAATGGTAACAAAAATTGCCAAATATATACCTTAATTTTACAATTGCATCAAATCTTAGATTTAAGAATAAATAAGGGAGAAATACTTTAATAAAATCACAACCATGAATTATGTGAACAACAATGTGAATATTAAGTGATCTGATTCACTGTTTATTGGGGACAATGTGACTATCATAAAAGGATATGTATTAGGGATAGACTAAGAGACTATGGTGAGAACAGAATACAGAAAACACTTACATATAAAGGAAAGTTCAGAAGCAACTAAGACAGGAGACTTTGCAAGACCTAGAGTTGGGAAAAATTAATATTATTTAAAGTAACATACGCTACTGAAACGGGAAAGCTTAGTTGGCTATATTTTTGACCTTCAAATATATGGTATGCTGAAATAAATCACATTCTCTTTCATTTTTAAAATGAGCAATTTAGCTATTTTCTTTCTTTTTCATTTGCTTTGAGAATGGTCAGTTGGTAAAAGTTTGGACTCATACATTTGGTAAAGCATGGCAGAAATCTTCTTTGCAAATCTGTTACCTTGCTTTTAAGTATTCTGCCAGCTGTCACTGCCTTATAAATAGGAGTTGCTAAAATGCAAAAAACTTCCATTAGCTCAGTCAGTGCTTCAGTGTTCTCTCAAGTAAAAGGTAATCATTCTTCCTTATTAAAGACAGTATTACAGAGAATCTCAGACATTATGAAGTTTTAATGTTTCTATAACTTAATATCTCAAGGTATGTTTAAATAAATGCTTAGTATAATAGCAACAGAATGTAAAAGGCACTTTTCTACAAAGAGTTTAAAAGGCCAGTTGAAGATACACATCAATATATAATATCCTTAGAAGTAGAAAAAAAGCAAAGGGGAAGCCAGAGTAAACATATGATTTCTGAGTAGACAACATATCTTAATGCATACGACTGCAGGTATTTAAAGAAATATTAATTGGTTGTGGCATTCAATAAAGAATGGCAAAAATTAGAAGAAAGCGTAAGATGGTAAAACTAATACTGTTAGAATAAGTTCAAGATCCTGATATAAGTAAATTTGTTATCCAACCATAAATGAAAAGGAGTTGATGACAGGTTGATCTTCCACTGAAGACGCCATTGATTTAAAACAAAATCCCTAAATATATAGGTCACAGGCTTTAAACTATCTAAGTGTACCCAGAAGAAATAAGAATGAATTGGTTTCAATGCAGCCAGCAATGAAGGTAGAGAACATCAGAGATAAAAGAGCTTAAGAAGACAGTTAGGTCTTTAGAGATAGTTTCTAAAGGAGCAAGATTTGGAAAAAGAGGGAGAAAGACTAAGAAAATTGACAAAAGAAGACGGAATTAGAAGAAAGTTTTGTTTTGATTTTTAAAAAGTAAAAGTAAATCTCCCCAAATTAGACTAAAGCTTAAACTTTAGATATTAGATATCAACTAGATATCAATAAAGAGGGATTCAGATCAAATGTGGTTAACAGCCACTCAATCCATCTATTTATTTTATTCTCAATATTTCCTTCTGAAATCATCCTGCATTTCCAAACAATGAGTATTTATTGAGTACCTGCCATGGGTTCAGAATTCTTCCTCAGGTTTTACTCTACACCAGTGGCAGTTAAAACATAGTTTAAGGGATCCAAAACATCTTTCTACCACCAACCCGTGTTTTTTCTTCCTTTGACCATGCCTAGGTGAGGGTGCAATCTCGAAATGTGGTCAGATATGGATGCTTCCAGGTTCCTGCCTTGTGCAGAGGACTGCAGGCTTCATCATCTACCATATTGAACACCTTATAAGGTATGCTTGTGAGATGTTCAAACAACTATAGTGGTCAATGGCAGTTTCATTTTATTGGCTGGCTAGACGAGATCCCTATCTACACTGCTACTCCACAGTATGTTGAGAGGGCAACTCAATGTTTGTGTATGTACTGCTGACCCCAGATAAAAGGATTACTATTTGGGAGGGGGAAGAGTAAAAATTGATCCTTTATAAAGATCAGCTACTTTTAAGAATGGATTTCTCCTTTTTCCATTTAGTGCCTTAGGTTTCAGGATGAACCCTTGAATTCTTTTAAACAGTTAATGTTGCAGCATTTCTAAACACCTGTGGCAATTCTTTATGCATATTAACAGTATCCTTTATCCAACTCAAAGTTCCAGGCTACCAAAAAATATTAGATCATCTACTGAAAATCCCTCTTCTGGGTTGAACCATAGTGGGTAGAAAATTAGGTGAGTGAATAAGAAACATGAGGTAACCTGGAAGGTGCACTGCACAATAGAGCTGGCTATGCAAGTTACATGCTTTAATAAGAATAAGCTAATATACCATATTTATGCAACTATGTCAAGATTTAGGCATTAAGATAGCATAGAAATATAAATGGAATGGGGGTCCTCAATAAAGTGATCAGTAGCATAGGCTGAGGCCAGCCCTATAATACCTAATAATTACCAAAATACTTTAATGTAGAACTCAAGAATCCTAATAAGATGATAATAGTATTACTGACAGTATAACACATGGGTAATGTAGAAAGTATTGACTTGGGGTAAGGAAGAATTCCACCTCAGACATTAATTAGCTCTGTGACTACTGGAAAGTTACATAACCTTGCTGATCCTCAGTTTTTTTCATTTGTAAGATGGGGATAATAATAACACTTAAACTTACTGAGTTGATGTGAAGATCAGATCAGATAATACTTTGGGCTTTGCAAACTTTAAAACTCTATATACATGAAAGTTATTATTATTACTAAAGTAAACACTTTCTTTTTATATTTGACCTATGATTTCTGTTTAGGGACTCCTGCCTGGCAAGGAACTTATAAGGTAGATCAGCACCTTCTTTGCAGCTTTTAGCCTTGGAGAATTGCCTGGGTTACTGAGGGATTAAGTTACGTGTCTAGGGTCACACAGCCAAGTTGTGTCAGAGGTGGCACTTGAAACCAAGCCCTTTCTACTCAAAGGCCAGCTTTCTATTCACTATTCTACACTGCCTCTCACAGTAAAAGTATACTACAACAATCAAAAGGATCTGATTTTTAGAAATGAAAATGCATTCAGATCTCTAATCCAGACCCTAATTTTCTTAACAATTTAGAAAACCCCTCAACCATACAATAACTTTCCGTTTTGGGTAGAGCCACCATTACCTATGAACTCAACCCAAGTTTTAGTTACTGTGCATGACTCAATAAAAGGTGGAAAATACTAATTTTAATGTAAAATACATCATTAAAACATTTTAATAGTAAATAGAGCAAATGCTGGGGTCAGAACTTTGACAAAATTCATATAGACAAGTAGTATATTCTTTCAGAATTAGCTACAGTCAAACTATAAAGTATTAAAATTATTAATACTTTATTTGTACTTAAAATATAAATTTATACATAAAATATATAACAAGAGGTAAAGAAAATATATTTATTCATTTTAAAGTAAACAGATGAAGGACTTTCATTTTAACAGTCATACACATAACTGAAACCCAGTTTTAAAAAATCCTGTTTCAAAACCTGATCAGAAAGATTATGTAACTTTTCAAGGGTCACAGAGCTAATAAGTATCTGGGGTGGGATTCTAAACCAGGCCTTCCTAACTCCAAGTCCAATAATTCCTCCATTGTTGCATGTTAAAATTCCCTTAAAAATAAATAACCTTTTAATCTAGCTCAAAACAAAATAATGGACTCTTGGCAAAATTGTGTATGTTATAGGTACTGTCTTTGCTAGAGTCCCACCTGACTGAAAGGCACATTTGACAAAGGCACATTTAAGAAAACATGGAAGAACCTGACAAGTGCTATTGAGGCTACAACACTCAGAGGCTTCCTTGCATTTTTCCATTGGGTATGTTCATTAAAATGGAGACAAACTTTATATGTCCTTCTGCTTTTTCTTCCTAATCTCCAGCATTTGGGGAGAGTTGCTTCACCTCTTTGGATTTGTTTCCTCATCTGTAAAATGAGTGAGCTGGACTTCATAAACACTCTCTAAGGTCCCTTCTAGCTCTAACTCGAGCCTCTAAAATACTGTCACTTCATTCTGGGCCTCAGTTTCTTTAGCTACATAAAATGATAAGGTTAAACTAATTGAATTCCAAAGTCTTTTCCAGCTCTAAAATTCTAAAAGATCAATTTACAATGTGATTTTGTCCTTATCAAGGAAAGAAATAGCTGTTGTAAACTCACAAAGGCATTCCTAATGGAAAATTGGTCTGATGGCCATTAATATTTCCTGTAAGTTGCTGATACGCATAACTCTACATGTTTTAAACAATATATAATTAGTTCAAAAGAAGCAACCACAAAAGTTTTCTAGTTCAATTTCTCACAGCAAGCAAGAATCTTCTTTGTGAGGTTTTATATCAGTGGTCTAAATGGACTTCTAGTTTGTATTTCTGATAAACCATCATTATTCTGTTAGATCACTATAGAGGCAGTTCATGGTCATTGCTAAGGAATAGGGAAAAAAGATAAAGGGAGAAGACACTTCTAATTACATTATTCAGCACGTGGGGGTAGTTTCGCTTTTCACAAAGTTGGTTCCTTCACCTAATCCTGAGGAAGCCAAATCTCCCCTAGCACAGGAGTTCTTAATCAGTAACGTGTTTAAAAAAACTTTTTTTGTAACTATTTCAACATAATTGGTTTCTTTTGTAATGCTAGATCTTATTTTATGCATTTAAAAACCATAACTGAGAAGGGATTTATGATACAAAAAAGGTTAAGAACTACTGCCCTAAAAGTTCAAAGCTCATGTTCAGTGACTCCCATTCACTTATGTGGCCTGATCACAGGTAGATTTAGAGGAAAAGACAATTTAATTACATGAATTTATGTCATAATTTTAGATATATAAGTCTAACCCCCAGCCTGGGTATTTCCATTTTGAAATAACCTAAATGAATCTCAGCTTGGCAAAATTTCAGGCAGTGTAACTAAGAGAGGAAAAAGGCCTGCTTTTTGTGGTCTTCCAGCCCTCTCTGTTTTCCTAAGTTACTCTCAGCATGGCTCTTCCTAGTTTGAACTGCCCCTCCCAATGAAGGGAAAGAAGGTGAGGGCTCAGTTAATGACAGAAAATGTGATGTTTCACTCAAAGCCAAACTTGGCCACAGGACAGCATCTGCTCTATCCCGATACTCAACATCTGCTAGAGAAGTAGGTCCTAGGCAGTTGGATCCCCTTAGGTTAACTGATCTAAGATCTTCAAAGAGGCTTCTGAACAATTTCCTGCTTCATCTATTCTTTCCGCCTCATAGCTCATGCTGGGAATATTCTCCTGGTTCTCAGCTCCCATAGTTCTAATGCTGATCACCAGTTAAAGTAGCATACTTATCTAATCACAACCTTAAAAAAAATTATAGCACTGGTTGTCATTGCATTTTCACCACTGCTACTATGGCATACTGCCTTTCGGAATTTTGAAGGAAGGCTATATAGGTAGCTCAAGGCAGGAATATGTCAGAAATATAAGAGAATTTTTCTAAAAGGTGAGAATTGAGCCCACTAAAGTATATACTTTACATATAAAATGGATTATTAGTATATCAAATGAAATTACTTTATTAAATACGAATGAAAGGAAAACTTCCTGGCTGTGGAGAAATAAAACCATGTTTATGAAGCTGCAAGCAGTCCTGGTAACCTTGCTATGAAATAATGGAGAAATAGTGAAGGTATAGTAGTAAGACACCTGGAATGATAAAAGAGGTCAAAGATCTTACTTATTCAGGAGAGTTCAAGAAACTAGGTTTATAATCTTTATGAAGAAGTAAGATGAAGGTTGTAATTCACCAAGATATAAAAAATTCTGAAGGGAATAATAAGGTGACAGATATGAGATTATTTGCAGAAGGAACTTTCAGATTTAATGAAAGGTGGGGTTGGGCACTACAAGCATTTAGTTGAAATTTCTCAGCAACAGAAGCATTTAATCTATGGAATCAACTAGGAACAGCAGCAACAGAAGCAAATACTGAACCTTTTTCAAAGAATTATTCTTTGTGCCCTACAGCTTGAGCTCACTTTGAAAAAACATTTTAACCAGGTTTCAACCCCTAACTTCTCATTCTAGCCCATACTTGCCTACTCTTCAAGGTGATCCCAGCATTCTGAGATTAGCTTAAAACAAGAAGTATTTTAGCATCATTTACTAGATGAATAAGGAATATATTGATAGAAAAATACAACCCTTCTAAACATTCTCTCCCTCTTGGATCAAAAAGAAATAAAAAAAAGACAAGAAATTCCAAATCAAACATGGGCTGAAATGAACATTATCAGATAAAGTTCTCTTTAATAATTAGTATTTAAAATAATATACATTGGATTTAGTAATGATTGCAAGGCTAGATGAAAGATAGCCCTTATTCCAATAATAAGCTTAAGATAATTTTTGTAGAGTATGAAGATGGCCTCCAGAGAACAAGGAGACTAAATGAGACTAGTGTTCAGATTTTGAGTTATACTCCATATGGTTTTAGCAAATATTATTGGAAAGAATGTAACTTTTAGTAATATTTTGAATTTAGGGTTGAAATACTATAATACAAACTCTACACAAGTGATATGTATCAAAGAACTGGTTCCAATGACTACTACTCCCATATAGTAGGCTATAATGCAAAAATTTAAATGGCAAAAGATGACTTTAAGTCAGCCTTCACAAAAATATGCTACAAGTGGAAAAAAAAAGTTTTACTTTCAAAATTTACCAGTAAAAGGTCCTATGTACTCTTGTATGTTTGAAGTTTTATTTGGGTTTTATGCAGAATAATCATGTTATAATCAATATGATATCACTCTGGCCAAAACTATAAATCATAGCTCATAAATCTTGTGAACTATGATTACCAGTGTATGTTGTGCTTCTGAGAATTAAAACAGTAAAGTGGAATCTGAAAACACAAAAATCATTAATCTGATGTCCTGGTTTTTCTGATAGAAATGTCCACTTTGCATCCTTACATGCCTGCTACAAAATTTTGAGGTATGAATAAAAGTAATGGCCCAAACGGTCCAACACTGATTTTTGGGTTTTTACAGGAATATGATACAAGCTTCTTTAACTCACCTCCAGATGCCTTTGACCTTTCTTTCAACTTTTCTGCAGCTATTTCACTATAGCTGGGAAGTTCTGACATCTTCACTCCAGATCGAGCTTCTGCTATTAGCTGACGAGCTCGCTCTCTCAGCTGCCGACGTCGCTCTTCATCTTGCTGCTAAGATATATTGAACAGTTGCCAACTCAGTAATTGACAGAAATGCAATTTCATTCTCAATCTGATCATCATGATAGTAACTGGTTTACAGCATGGTGCTTGGCCCACATTATAAATAGGATGCTCCATATCAGTTAGGTGTCACACAATTTTTAAAGGCATTCTAGAATCAGATTTTTTTTTAACCATTAAAAATTACTGTATTAAAATGTTCATTTAAAGACATTTTGAGCTAGTTTTTTTTTTTTAAGTGAGTCTCTGGTAAGATATATCACTTAGAAAATGATTAGGAATTACATATAAGAAGATCTATTGCCATGTTAAATCAGTGTTCTCATAAACTGAATCACAGGTGTAGAAAAGATCCATGATGTAGAAATAGAATTAATATTTTTGTACTCTAAGGATAAGATTTAACCTGCCAGCTGTTAATAAAAGCATAAGAGTTTACAATGTTGTAGTACAGTATTATAAAAATGGACAGCTTTTATGACTCAAAATGGAGTGTCAATTGCAGCACAGGGTAGTAAAAATTCAGTTTATCAAATATACAAAATCCTTTTAAAAGTTAAGTTTCCACAAATTCAAGGTTTGTTAGTTGAGAATATAGAATCTATCAAGATTCTTGCTTTAAAAATAAAAATCACTGATTCATTTAATAAATATTTATTGATTACAAGATAGGGAGATGTAGGAGGTACAAAAATGAGTAAGGCATAGGCCCTTACCTTCAGTCAAGAGAAATCAGCAATTATTTATTGAACAACTACTAGATGCCAAGCACTGTGTTAGGATCTCATTTAATTCCTCACAGTAACTTTGTGGTATAGGTACTATAATTATAGTTGACAGATGAGGAAGTTGAGGTGGCAACAGATTAAGTGCTTGAGCTATATCTTAAAGGAAGTGGGAGGGTGGTCAGTATAAAGGAACAGAGATGGGAGACAGAGTGTCATGAGTGAAAAAGAAATGACAGTTTAGCTGGACTGTGGAATGTAGGAGGGTAAATGTATAACCTAAGTGGGGAGATAAAACAATAACACAAATAATAGGAATCTAGAGTAGAACTGTTAAGTACCAGAAAAAAGACATGAATAAAATTCTGTATTATTGTAGAAGAGGGAGAGATCTCTCCGCTAGATGGTTCAAGGAAGGCTCCAAAAATTGGATAGTATTATAACTTGGCCTTGAAAAATGCATAGGATTTTAACAGAAAAAAAATGGAGGAGAGTGGAAAGAACCCAGGTATGGAACAGCAAGTACAAAAACATGGTTGCGGTAAATTTTGGGGTGTTTGGGGGAAATATGAACTAATAAATGTACAGAGAAGTATGGAAGGGCAATAGAAGGCAAGGCTACAAATATCTGGGACCACATTTTGGCAGATATGAATCTGGGTTAAAGCACTTGAATTTTACTCAATTGTCAATGGAGAAATGATGAAGATTTTTGAGTAGAACAGTGACATAATTAATGATGCTCTGTTTTAAGAACATTAATCTGGTAGCTGTATGTAAGATGGATTCAAGGGAGAAAACTAGAGGCAATGAAGACCAGTTACGAGGTAATTGCAATAGTCTAGGTGAAAGGTACTGAGTATCTGAATGATGTAGTAGCAACGGGAAAAGAAAAGAGGGGGTGGATAGAAGCAATATTGTAGCAGTGGAATTGGTATAATCTGGTGATTGTTGTGGGGGGTAAGCAAGGAGTCAGAGATGCCCGAAGTTTAGAACTTGGGTGATTGGGAACACTAGATAAATAAGATAAATACAGAAGTTGGGAGGAAAGACTGGGTTGATGGTGTGAAGTAGATGATTTACATTTACATTATCTGAGTTTATGAATGAGATATGCTGAATCCAATGTATAAATGGCCACTGCAGCTGGGGAGAAGGTCAGGGCTAGAGAGTCAGACTGTGAATCTTTTATACAGATATGACAGTTGAAGTTTCACTAAGAGAAAGAGAAAGAGAAAGAGAAAGAAATCTAAGTGCAGAACACTGGAAAACCTTTGTTCTTGAGGGTAGAGTGGGGGATGACACCAAGAAGAATGCAAGACAGAGAGAAAGATCTGAAGAGAACCAGGATGATGTAGTGTCACAGAAACCTATTTCAAGGAGATGGCTAATAATGTCAAATACTGCAGGAGTATAAGTATTGTTATTATTATTATTATTGTTATTGCTAGTAATAGCAATGTAAGGTAAGGGGTAGAGTTCTTCACCCCAACCTCAATTAACAAGATGCCCTTCCCCTTAATATCTTTATCAGATTATACCTGAAAGAAATTTCATGAAGACTTCACAAAGGGAGAAAAGGCATCCCACCATCAGGATTCATGGTAAACTTGCTACAGGTGTTCTTAATTTTAAGGTTATTCAATACAGGGACACTACGCATGCAGGGCAAGAATGAACTCCCAGTTTGTAGGAAACATTTTGTACCAAATGTTCTTGCTATATTGCTTTAGTAAAATACCTTTTCCTAAAAGCTAACAGAGGCTACGGGCTTATAATTAATGGGAACAACACTGGTGAAGACCCATGACTGACAGTACTAGAAACCCCTACCCTCTCAAGAACAAACCCACAGACCCTCAACCCTCAAGGGTTGCCCCAAAAACCCCAAATGGAGCAACATTTAGGACTTCACCCAGTAACTGGGAGTGCCTGACTGTGGGAGTGGTCCTGAAGGTGTGCTGCCAGAGCAAGAACCAACACTCATAAGGCACATTAAGTCTGCAAAGCACTTTACCTACATGATCTCATTTGATCAGCATAATAACCCTGTGAGGTAGGCACTAGAGGGATTGTTATCCTCATTTTACAGATAAGGGGTTCTGAGAGGTTAAGTGATTTGCACATGGTCTCACAGATATAAGTACTGGAGATGAGATTCACACTCAAGTGTATCTGAACTCTTAAGTCTAATATTCTATCAACTCTGAGATACTACTGGCAGTTGGATTTGGTTGGTAGAAGGCCACTGGTGATCTTTAAGAAAAAAAGATTCAATAAGAATAGTAGAGGCAAAAGGAATACTGTAAGGAATTGAAGAGTGATGACTGGTGATAAGGGAGACAATAAATCAACAAGCATTTTTATTAAGTGCCTACTATGCTCCAGATGCTGTGTAAGATAAAGTAGTGATAGAGAGACAAAAAAAATAGTCCCTGCCAACAAGGAGTTTATGTTTTGCCAGGAGAATGAATAAACACACACACACACACACACACACACACACATACGACGAGAATATGTGAATAATTTTTGAGGGGAGTCAGTAGCAGTTGCAGGGTTCAAAGATGCTCCTCTTCTGAGGTCACTGGAATTTACTAAGTAAAGGAGTGACATGGTCAAAACTGTGCTTTAGGAATATCATTTGAGCAGCTATGTGGAGTATGGATTGCAGAAGGGAGACGCTTGAGGCAGGGGAACAATTAGGAGGATGTTGCAATAGTCCAGACAAGAGGTGATAAAGACTTGAAAGATGGGGGTGGCTGAGTGACTAGAATAGAAGGCAGAAGATAACAGATACTGTGGAGGCAGAATTGGTAAGACTTGGCAACCGACTGGATATGTGGTATGAAGTAGAGTGATGAGTCAAAGACGACTTCAAGCTTGTGAACCTGGGTGACTGGGAGAATGGTGGTGCCCCGAACAGTAATAGGGAGCTTCAGAAGAGGGATGGGTTTGAACGATAATATCAGTAGTACTGGGAAAACAACAATGCCATCCCAGTGGGAGTGAACAGCCACAGTGCAACTGGCACGAGTGTAATTTATCAGCAAACTAAAAGAAAAAAAAAGAGTAAAGAGCTGCTGGTTTTTCTGGACTGGACCCACTGCTCTGTTGTAAGGGGGAAGGGTAGGAGGGGAGACAAGAGGGCCCTTCCTCAATTATCACTCATAATGACAAGTCAGGTACTCAGAGAATGCCTCCTCTTCCCCAGAGGTTCAACTCTGAGGGTTGGGGTATCTTTTTTTAATCAGAGATTAATTCTTACATGAGTTTTGTTATATATATGCCAATCTCTTTAAGCACAATAATTGCTCCTACCAAATATCTGCACCAAACTAATGTGTAACAAAAACTCCCCAAAAACAACTCAGAGGAAGTTAGATATTCACTGAATGTAACTCATTCCTTCACATGAAGGTTATCATTGGATTTCATTATTATTTTTCATTTTATGAACAAGGTAATTATCATAGCTACAAGGCACACTAATTCAAACTATACAGATACATCAGGTGAGGGTGGTAACTGGTGCTGAAACAAGCCAAGGTTAAAGAACAAAAGTTTTCTATTCTGTTAGAGCAGAACTATGAGGATTATAGGATGTTGTACATACCACACAGCTTCTCCCAACTAGATGACTGTACTGGATGCACTGGCTGCCCAGTTTGGCTAGCCTTGCTCAGGCCTCTCTTTCCTAGGGTTCTGCTCCAGTTTGGAGCCTGCCAAGGCAGTCTTGATTATATCTTTAGCAAGTGTGGAACAGTGCAGTTTAACAGGAGGGAGGTACAACTGCTTGAAAACAGCTATGTTTTTGATGGCAACCAGTTTTTCTTTAATCCATTCAATAGCTAATGAACTTAAAGCAATAGCAGACCCACAGCCAAACATTTTGAATCAGGTGTCCACAATCTCCTTCTTTTCATCCCCTCAGAACTGTAATTTTATAATGTCACCACAAATTGGTTGCTCCCACCAATCCTATGTCAACCATTTTTGCCAAGGTGTTCTATATTTCTGGGATTCTCATAACAGTCAACTACGTTCTTGTGGTATACCTGGGTAGAGCAGAGTTTCCAGTACAAGGACAGGATTGGGGTGACCTCTTTCCCTGCCTTGGCCAAAGGGATTGTCGTTGCTGCCACTGTGTTATATCATAATGAGGCTCAGGATATCTTTCTGATACTATCAGTTTGAACCCCCATTCTGGTGTGTTCTCCCTAACAGCAATTCACCAGTTAATATTTAATATCTTCCTCTATCACTGACTGACCCAGCAAATAATGTTCCTATATCATTTAACTAATTAACCTAAATTAGCTTTTATAAAGGCATAATTTACTGAAAAGATATAGAACGAACCAAAGCAAAAAAATCTCCTCCTACCCCCAAATATTTGGGCTTACTTTCCCCTCTATCACTTCAACCAGCAGAGTGGCTTCAACAAAGCATTCATCCTATCAAGTTCTTGTCAAAGCAACTCTCAGTCAGTCAATAAACATTTATTAAGCACCTACCATTTGCCATGCTTTGTGCTAAGTGCTGCTGGGGAAACAAAGAAAGGGGGGAAAAAACCAATAGTAGTCCATCTTCTCAAGGAGCTCATAGTCTAGTAGTAGGGGAGACAACATGCAAGCAACTATATGCAAACAAAAAAATACAGGATAAATTAATAAAGGGAAGACACAAGCTTTAAAGAGGGTAGGGGAAGAGCTTCTTCTAGAAGATGGGTTTTTTGCAGGGACTTCAGGGAAGCCAGGAGGTAGAGATGAAGAGGAAAAGAATTCCAGGCATGGGGGACGGTCATCAAAAAGGACCAGAATTGGGAGATGGGAGTGTCTTGTGTGGGAAACAAAAAGGCCAGTAGTGGTACTGGATCCCAGAGTATATAAAGGGGATTAAGGAGTAAGAACACTGGAGAAAGGGAGGGGAGGCAGATTATGAAGGGATCTGAACTCCAAATAAAAGATTTTACATTAGCTCCTTGAGGTGAGAGAGAGTAATTGGGTTTACTGAATAAGGTGGTGACTGTGGTCAGAAAGGCCCTTTATTAAGATCATTTTAACAGGTGAATGAAGGATGGACTAAATTGGGGAGAGACGTGAAGACAAACTACCGAGGCATTGCAAGTCTAGGAGTGAGGAGATGGGGGTCTACACCCAGTTGGTGGCAGTGTCAGAGGAGAGAAGGGATATTGAAGAGATGTCAGGAGGGTAAAATTGACAGGACTTTCTCTCCTTCCCAAACTCCAGACTAATTTGTGCTTACTTTAGGATTAGCACATTCACTCTGGCCTAACTAGTCAGGGCTGGTTTTAGTTGCAATTTGAGGAGAACATAAAAAGCTCCCCATTTTCCCTATCCCAGACTTTGTGATTCCTTAAAAAAAAAAAAGTACTATTTCTGTTTCTTTGACCCTTTGAAGTCACATAAGGCATTGTACCAAAGGAAAGAAGATAAAAACAGGAGGTGGCCCTTTTGGAGACAAAGGCTTGCCTAGTGGAAGGAAAGATAGCCTGGAGGAGTTACGTGCTTGACCCGCCAGCAATGGACCGCCTCATGAGCCAAGGGCTGCACCATGCCCGGAAGCCAGAGATTGACTCCTTCAGTGGCTGTGCTACATCTGGCAATGAACTGGTGGAGGGAATACTTTGTACTAGCTGCTTTACTTTTGAACCTCTTCCCCCCCAAGGAACAAGAGTGGTGGAGGGAGGGTATGCCCCAGTTCAGGTTTGGGGGGGGGGTGCTGGTTGCTTTTTATTTTTTTTCTTTGGTCCTTGCTATATCTTTCCAGTAAATATGCTTTGTAAAAGTTAATTTATATTGATTAACTTAGTGATATTAGGGCACTATCAATGAACCAATCAATGTCAGGGAGTATATACTAAATATAACTAGTGAATTTATATTAGGAGAAAACCAAGCTGAGCATCAGAAAGACCAGCTGCCCCTTAGGGGTTCACTTAGAACCCTGAGGGGAGATGGAGTGGTAGCTTCAACCTCTGGGGATCAGATCTGCTACTGCAAAGGGTGTTGGAATAAAGACCCTCCGTAGTTTATGGGAGAAATGGGAAGGTATCCCTAGTAAACTAGCACGACCATGGACCAGAATGCACGTTGGTTAAAAAAGGCATTTTTGCCTCTTTTATGATTATTTTCTGTATGTTCCTTCAATTAAATCCTTTTTTGTCCCTCTTTGTGTTTGGGAGTATCAAGCAGGGCAAAGCAACAGGGAACTGGCCAGTGATAAACTGAATACCCATCTGCACAGACAACTGCTGCTACGTCAGACACTTCCTCGTGGGACAACATTCCTTTTTTCTAAGGGGACGCTCATGACTTCTAACAATGCACTTCAGAAGGTTAAGGAACCACTAAGAGATCGTCCAAAGCAAACGTCACCACTTTATAGATGAGGAGATCAAGATCACAGGTCACAGATTTACAGCTGGGAGGGACCTTCAAAGCCATTTAGTCCGACACACTCATCTTACAAAGGAAGAAACTTTGGTGTATAAAGATCAAGAGACTTGCCTATACAGGTGGCTGCAGCAGCACTAGGTTTGGGTAAGTTAAATGACTTATCCAAGGTCATACAAACAGTGGCAGGGTGGGGACTAGAACCTAGGTCTCCTGACTCATCATAAGATCCTCTAGCTGCTCCACTAAACAGCCTTCCTTTTATCACTCAGGTGAAAGGAAGGAGAAGGGTTGGAAGGAAAAGAAACTTGAAGACAGTTAAAATAGGAGCCAGGAGAGCAGCAGCCATTGGTTGCAAGAGGACAAAAAGTTATCTTTGACTCACAGCTTATGAGCAGTATTTTTAAATATGGGGAAAATAGGAAAAATACAAATTCAGGTTTTAAACAAGAGCATCAAATTACATGATAAAGTGAAGAAAATACTAAATTTAAATATCTCAAACCTAAAAAAGCTGAAAACACTAATGAAAACTAATAGTTTACCCCAGGCACCAAGTTTTAAGTAAATTTCCTTATACAGGCATAAAAGATATATGTAGAGCTAGAATTCAATTAGTTAAACTAAGATGTAGTAACCTTAACAGAACTTGAATAAAATAAATGAGTATATGTTTTTGAAATTGAAATGGGAACCTATTCTTATAAGGCATATGTAAACACCATTCCATGCTTCTCCTCTCCCCATCCTCCCTCCCCCCCCAAAAAAGAGGAAAAGAACATTTTCCACCTGCAAAGGTTTCCACAGAGTGCTACTTAGCTTGGGCAATCATTAATAAAACCAACACTAAATCCTAATTAGCTACATTTTATCCATTTCCATGTAAATTGTTTGTTTGTACTTATTTACTCATCATTGTTCTTCATACAATAGAAAAAATGCAAATGAACGAATCAGAAAGCAGCCCTAATGGGACTTTCTGTTTATAACCATTAGCCCAGAGGTGTGCTGTAATTCAATTCTCTAGCAGCAAGATTTAGCCTCATTAACAGCCTGCACGGGCAGGTTACAACTCATAAAACCCTACAGTAAACAAAGTACGTGGACACAGCACAGAATCTTGAGCCTGACTGACAGAATTCTAGTTCCCTATCAGATTGCCTTGGTTTACTTTTCTCCTAATGTTCTAACACTACAGAGACAATTTCGCTTGGACCAAGAGCTCTCCAGTGGGATAGCATATCGCAGTGTTTGTTTTCTCACTCCTTACCTTCCCTCAAGACAGAGCAACCAACAGAGAAAAAAAGTATTTGTTAAAAGTGTAATTTGGAAATGCTTACTATTATTATACTAATTAAATGTACAATTTAACTTAATAAATTGTATCTGACAATTTTCTTAACTTCCACAACTCATCACAACTAAAATGATATTTCCCATACACATAACTCAAGAAATCTGGGGTTTTGCAGTAATATAAAATATTTTAAAATTGGATTGTGCTAAATTTAATAACCATTCAAAGTAATAATCAAGTTGATATTCTTCAAATATTAAAATATCCATGAATGAGTACTTGAGACAGAAAGGAGATCAGAGGAACTGTAATTTTACTTTGTACAGTGCCCACACAATCAGTAAAAATATACTTAATGTATGTATATATCCGATAATACTTCACTTCCGTCTAAGAACATTAACTATATATCTCATATCTATTTTGACAACCTCAGAAGAAAAATAGAACAAGCTCAATATTATTCTACAAAAACGCAGCAACTCAGATTTGCATGTCATTTGTTTACTAGTGTCTAAACAGCAGAAAAAACTCTGTGTGTGTGTGTGTGTGTGTGTGTGTGTGTGTACAAGGGCAAATAGTTTTAGAAAACTAGGGAAAATAAACACCATTATTACAAATGAAAAGGAAATAATAATTTAGAATCATAGATGAGAAACATTAACTTACTTTCTTATTTTGTCCAGGGGATTAGAAGATTAGATTTTCTTTTTGTTTTGAGACCAAAGAAAGTATTTTTTTTAAAGCTAATTTTTAATAGACTTATCTAAGTTTTATACTTAGTCTACAACAAACATCTATTACTTTTGAATGGGCAATAATTATTGCTAAGTTAATAAGTATTTTGATTCTTCATATTATTAAGAGTATCAGCCTCACAAAATGTGCCTTTTCTATTTATTGATATTCAGGACTAGTCTAAACTGCAGAACAAGCTGACATAAGCAGCCAGATTTCTAGCAAGGGTGCCCCTCCCACCACCCCCCACTCCCAATTTAATTTTGCCACTAGAAGAATTGTAATCACTGGTGGTCAAATAACTTTTGTGAAGGAGCACTATGATTTTTTAAAATCCAGATTATTCATTTTTATATTTGTACACAGAAGAATTCTGTAATGGGCTATCCAATTCTTTGTGCTGCTCTCACCAGAACAATAAGAGAAGTTAAATGGCAAAAAGAAATTAAATTGTTTATATTGATATTATGGGTGGTTGAAAAACTCAGGTCCAGGAACTTAGATTATAGTCTCTGGAAAACTACTGGATATGTTATACACATTTAAACTTTGTTTTTCCCATGACCAACATCCCTTGCAAGGAATAAAGTCATTCCATGGTATAACACCAGACCTGTTTCAAGACAAGGGACATATAACACTACACACGAATCCTAGAACTGATGAGCCAATGACAGTGAAAAATATTAATTTCTCCTATAAGTATATTTACCACATTTGTGAATGCATAAAAATTTAAAGTTTTTGCTTGTTCTTTTGAAATGTTCAAAAATCTGCTACAGATGTACAAGCAAAACTTTACCATTATAGGACAAACTCTTCAAGAATGAGTAATGTAATTCCTTGTTTCCCTCCCATAAAAAATGTATTGGTATGCAATTTTTATATTTCACAGTTCACCGATATCTCGGCAAGCTTTCTTCCACTGCTTCAATGGTGCTACTTTTAATTTTATCCTCCTTAGTCGTAGTAATTAAAGTGATCAGCAGTGGCATCCCAGCGGCTTTGACACAGCTACAACCCCCTAACAGACTTCTGCTTTTAAGAAGAGGAAGAAAAAGAACTAGAGTTTCATTTCACAGGAACAAGAAAATCAAGCTTCTCCAATCCCCAACTTTATCCAATTGTTCTTTCAGCAGTCTTTGGATCTTAAGAAACAACTAAAAATGGCTGCCATAGGGGGTCCTTTTTGTACTTGCCGAAAATGTCAATGACTGACATTACTTTAGTCCAGAACGATGCTATGGATTTGTGAAGGTGAATTAGAACATGAGAAACTGTCATTGTAGCTACAGAGAACACTACCTACCCAAGGGTGTCCTTTCAAAAGTATTTGATGTTTGCTGCAGACTTAGTTTAAAAAACATAAAACAGAGGCGGAGTCTCTTTGAGAACTGTATAGGTGCACATGTGTCCATGGAATTAGTTTAGCAAAAACACTTCTCTTCTTTTACATAATTTCAAATAATGTCAATATATAGTTGAGTTTCATACATGAATAAAGAACCCAAATAAATTCTAATCCATCTCAAAGCAAAAAGAGACTATGACTACTTCACATTGCTAACAGTTCACATGGATTCTTCTCTCCAAATTGCTCATGAAATGCCTCGATTACATAGTAGGAGCTAAGAAAAAGAACTTGACGGCCACCCTTTCATCATCAGACAGGAAGCAAGGCTCTGTTATTAGCCATTAGCCAGAAAGAAAAAAAAGAGAATTCTGCGCTTGTCCAGAGGCAAGGATTACCAAAATGTACCTATTCACATGCTACAGAACACAGAATTAAAATTAAAAAATTAAATTACAAGATCTTTAAAGGTTTGGGCAGACTAGATTTTTACTGCCAGTTTGATCAGCTCTTGTTTAACTAAATAGGATTTAGGATGAAACATTTAAACTAGTTAGCTGATCTTTTCAAACCATTTCAAACTTTTCTTATGCTGGTTTGTAATATAAGCAGACATGCTTATAAATGGCCACACCTGCTCATTTCTCTGGGGACGTCCTGATCTCTGCCTTGCTAACAAAGAAAGAAAAAAAAAATCAGCCTTTCTTGTGGCAAAACAGAGTGGAAAGTCAAAATCTTTCTCAAGTTTGCCCCATCTGGTCAGATTAATCTTTGATCAACTCTAGGGATTACATTTATTTCAGTACTTACTTACTCAAGTTTTAGATTTGTTAAAAATACACAGGTAGTCAAGTAAACAAAAAGTGAATTCTAAAATTGTAGACTCTTTGGATCTACACCTTTAAGAACTACAGCTTAACAG